>NW_015165846.1:347797-402814 GCF_001447785.1 Gekko japonicus | reverse complement strand
CAGCCAATCACAGCCATGCATTTGCAAATGTATGTGCACCCTTGTAAGGCTGGTGTTGCTGCTGGCCTCTGGCTTCAGGCCTTCAGCTCTGTCCCTGCCTTGGCCTGTCCCTGCCTTGGCCTGCCTGCCTGGGTGAATCGTGGTGGACTCTACCTGGACTGAAAAAGACATCTAAAAGGTAAGATATGGGGAAAATACATATCATTTTAAAAGGAGGATATTAGTAAAAGGACCTTTTAAATTAGTGCCCCTTTACTTTAGGTTGGGCGGCCTGCTTGGGGTGGCTTTGGGTTACAGTTCTGTTGGGTGTGGGGTGGGGGTTGGCTAAGCCTTACTCTCTTACAGTTAATAATTTTGAGGGAAAGTTTTAAAAGTTTGGTTTGCATTTAAAAGTATTTCTGTTGGATTGTTTTTTAAAATTAACTGTAGTAATTGCTTGTTGGTGTGGTGGTGGGTTTTGCTCAATGTTTTTAATTTTGTGATTCAACTTTTGTTATTGGTTGTTGTTTAAATATTATAATTTTCTGGTTGGTTTTTAAATATATTTCTCGAGACTGTACTGCCGTGTGCCTCAAAGAATGCCAAATTCTTTGTAGTCTGCAGAAGTTATGCAAATAGAGCACATTTAATGGGACAAGCCAAGGATTGCAAATTCTGACTCCCTTGCACTCAGTGAGATTCACTGAGATTTGGTTGCATGCTTTGAAGCATTACTTTGCAGCTTGGGAAGCCAGAAAGCAGAAGTTCTTGAGAAGTTCTATTTGGGACAGCCATCTGGTCAGTTTCTTCATCGTCAACCTTGAAGTTGTGTAATTCCTCAGTAGTCATTACTTTTGTCTTTGGTATTCAGCTGTAATCCTGCTTTGACACTTTCTGCTTTAACCTTCAGCAGTAGTTGTTTCAAGTCTTCACTTTTTCTACCAGTAATGTGGTGGCATCTGCATATCTCAAATTGTTAATGTTCCCTTTCACTCCACCTTCATCTGAATCTAATCCATCTTTCCTTATGATATGTTCTGCATATAGATTAAAGAGACAGGAAGATAAAATGCATCCTTAGTCTGACACCTTTGCCAATTGGAAATCATTCTGTTTCTCCATATTCTGTCCTAACAATAGCCTCTTATCGAGAGTACAGGTTGTGCATCAAAACAATCAGATGCTGTGGCACACCCATTTCTTTTAAAACTATCTATAGCTTTTCATGATCCACACAGTCAAAAGCTTTGCTATAATCTATGAAACACAAAATGAATTTCTTCTGAAATTCTCTCATAAATTCCAGTAATCAATGTAAATTTGCAGTATGATCTCTAGTGCCTCTTCCTTTTCTGAATCCAGCTTAAACACCCACCATTTTTCATTCCATACATGGTAACAGTCTTTTTTGTAAGATTTTGAGCATCACTTTACTGGAGTGAGAAATTAATGTGATAGTTCAATAGTTGTTGCAGACTTTGATGTCTCCTTTTTTAGGAATTGGGATATAGATTAAGCATTTCCAGTCTGTGAGCCATTGTTTTTGTTTTCCATATTTGTTGGCATATTCTTGTTAAGATTTTGATGGACTCTGTTTCTGTGGCTTGCGATAACTCTACTGATATCCCATCTACTTGTGGTGATTTGTTTCTCCCAATTCCTCTGAGTGCAGCTTCCACTTCGCTTTCTAAACTGTAGGTTCTTCTTCAAAAGATTCTTCATGGAAGGAATCTGTCATACTTTCATCTCTTTTGTTCCCATCTTTATTTTTTCCTGTTCAGATAATTTATTTCTGTGATGATTTTTCAGCATGCCTAATCATGTTTTAAATTTCCCTTTGATCTCTTGGATCTTGTGGAACTGATCTCTTGTACTTCCTTTTCGTTGTTGTTGTTGTTATCTTCTATTGCTTTACATTGTCTTTGTCTTTATGTGCAAATTGCTGAAACTCTGCATTTAGGCTTTTGATTCTGCTTCTGTCACGTCTTACTCTTGCTTCTCATCTATCTTTAGCAATTTTAAGAGTTTCATCAGTCATCCATTGAGGCTTTTCATTTCTTTTGGCTACAGGAATAGTCTTTGCCAATTCTTCCTTGGTAATATCTCTGGTTTCTACTCATAGTTTTTCTGGTTCATATTCACTTGAACTTAGCAATGCAAATCTGTTCTTTACATGGTCTTTAAACTCCAACAGGAATGTTGCTTAGATTATATTTTGGCACTATGAATGCTTTGGTGTTTTTCTTCAGCTTTATTCTAATTTTCAATATTAACAATTCATGGTCCGTACCACAATCAGTGTGTGGTCTTGTTTTAGCAGACAAAATAGAGCTTTTCTATCTTCTGCTTCCAATTATGTCATCTATTTAATTTCTATATTGGCCATCCAGCGATGTCCACATAAACAATTGTCTATTTGGTTGCCTGAAATGTGTTTGCAATGAACAAATTGTTGTCTTCATAGAATTCTATGAGTTGCTCTCCGGCTTCACTTTGACTCCAGCCCAAACCTTCCAATAATATTTGATTCTGCTTTGTTTCCTAATTTTGTGTTCCAGTCACCTATGTTTATCAGCATATTTTGTTTAGGTGTGTGATCCATTTCTTTCTAGATATTTATATAAAAGCTTCAATTTCTGCCTCATCAGCATCTGTAGTTAGGGCATAAACTTGAATGTTGGTAGGCTTTCTGTGAAGTCTGATCAGGGCCGGTGCCAGGTTTTTTTACACACTAGGCAAGGCTACCTTCTGGTGCCCCCACCAATTTTCAAACATAAATGCATTTTAGAAAGAATTAAAAAAAAACATTTGAAATTGCTAATTTCTTTATTTTTAATTGTAAGAACCAGTAATACAATCTCTGATTTTCTCTCTCAAACAGAACAACACAAAAGCATTTTGAAAAATCCTGTTAATTGTGATGTTGAAATTTAAATCTCTTTAATGTTTCCATTTCAGGCACATGAGAATCTCATTTTATGTGCCTTTTCTTTAGCAAATCTTGTCACCAATTCCTTCAAGTCAAACACTGATGCTTCAGCATGTTCTATTGAAATAGCTGGAATTGATAGATAAAACTGTCATGTGTGGCACCAGTATAGTGATGGAAATCAACGTGCCTTCCTGCAGAACTAGTGCACTGAATATGAATTTTCAGGGTTGCCAACCTACAGGTGGGGTCTGGAGATCTCCTGGAATTACAACTGAGCTCCAAACTACAGAGATTAGGTCAATGGCTGCTTTGGAAAGTGGAGTCCATGATGGCATTATGCCTTGCTTAGGTCCCTCCTTCCCCCAAATCCCACCCTCCTCAGGCTCCACTCCCAAATCAGGAATTTCTCCAATCTGGAGTTGGCAACCCTAGTTCACTGGCAGAACAACCCTAGGTTTGTGGATGCACTGGATGGGAATAGTTTGTGGACTGTGCACCAAAGGAACCAGTCCTCCTTAAGATTTTTTTTTTTCATGAAGCAAATGCATTTATATAAAATATAAAAAGCTACATGAAGCTAGAAACATTGAGATACTATAGCTCCCCTGTTTATAATGGAGTAATTTTGTCTGTTAATCCAAAGTCACCATAACCAAAGATTATCTATTCTTGGCATTCATAAAAATATATTGAATAGTGTAGGCTACAATAGGTGTGGAATATTTTCAAAGCCTAAGGAGACTTTCAGAAAAGAGAATGTTCTATACTTCTTAATAATATTATACCAGCAACCAATTCACTACATTTCCAGTTGAAAATGGAAGAGCTGGATTATTGCTGGAGACATTATAGATTTTAAAGGGAAAATACTATAAAGATTTCCAGCAAATGCACTTAGTGTATATCCTTGTCAACTTGGTTTAGATCCTTCCTTGCATATTTAGATCCTTCCTTTAGATCCTTACCCTGATGTTGCGACACAGCGACACAGGACTCTCTCCTGGACTCTGGAAGGGAAGGCATTCCACATTGCTCAGTGGGACTTACCTCCCGGCAGGGAAAGGCCAGCCTGGAGCAATGACCTTGCAGCTGCTGCCTTTGGATTCCCTTGGGCAAGCGGCTCGCCCTCCTGGAAAGGTGGCCCATGGCCTGTGATTTACTACCCTGTTTAGGCAAGGGAGGGGTGGGGCGGCAGGCCAGCGTGGCGCCTCCCTTTAAGGGTTCATTCTAGGCAGCTGTCTAAAATGTGTCTATGACAGTCCGGCCCTGAGTCTGATTGACATTATTTGGTCAGACTTTGCATTATAGCCCCTGACTGTCTGTGCTACATCTTCCCTCACTATTAGCGCAACTCCATTTCTTCTGTGTTTGTCATTCCCCGAGTAAAACACTGTAATATTCTGCCTTAAAATTTCCTAATCCAGTTGAATTTAGTCCACTCACTCCCAGGATTGCAATGTTTAAATGTTCCATTTCTCATTTTATGATTTTGAGTTTTCCTTGAGTCATACTTCTTATGTTCCATGTTCCCATTATATGCATTGAACAGCTCTGGGCTTTCCTTTTGCATCCATTCACATCAACAGCTTATACCCTGAAACTCTTGTTGGTCTCTAAGATGCTATTGGACTTGAATCTAACTGTTCTACAGCAGACAAACATGGCTACCTTCTGAAACTATCCCCCTTGGGCATGAGCTATGGTAGACATGTTCATAAAGGGGAAGGATTTTGCACCTCAAAGCCTAAGTATAGAATGTTCTGGATCAAGGTTTTGTACAGAAACAGAGCTCATTTGTATAATACAAAAGACTGTGAAGAAGAATATACTTTATTTCTTAGCATCCACTTTTTTGGTTAACTATGGAAAGTTCAAAGCAATTGCAAGCAACTGAGGAAGCTTTTTCAAACAACAGTGGCCCCGGTCACACGGGCAGGAAACTGCAGGGGAGAAGCGTGGCTGTTTGCCCTGGGGCAAACTACTGCGCAGTTACTCGATCAGACCTCCCGTGGAGGTCCTGTGGAGGTACCGTGGAGGTTCCATGGCAAGGGAGAGGTGCTGATCACAGGACAAGCCGGCGTGCAACGAAGAATAGTGTAGATTAAAAGAGTTACCACTTTATGTTTCTAGATCAGACATGAGTATCATTTTACAAAGCTGTTTCAAAACAGAAAGTGGACATCTCAAGTTCCCTACTCCTGTGCTACCTCACCAGGTGCAATGGGAAGCAGCTTGACACCTGTGTTGGGTAGCAGAAGCATCAGTGTGGGGAGGGATGTATCTTTACCAATGCCCCCTTGCCAGTTTGGCATCCCAAGTGGCTGCTTGCTTTGCTTGGGAATCAAATTGGTCTTGGTTTCAAATCATACTCTAGTCAAAAGGATATGAGTAAAACTTTGAGCTTGATATTGTACTCATTTGAGTACCTAGAGTAGTATTTGCATTTAAGAGAACATAAGAAAAGCCAATGTTGGATCAGGCCAGCAGCCCATCTAGTTCAATACTCAGTGGCCAAAAATACCAGGTGTCATCAGGAGGTCCAGCAGTGGGGCCAGGACAGTAAAAGCTCTTTCACTGTTGCCTCCCCCCCCCGCACCAAGAATACAGAGCATCACTCGCCCCAGACTGAGAGTTCCTATCTATACCTTGTGGCTAATAGCCACTGATGGACTTCTGCTCCATATGCTTATCTAATTCCCTCCTGCAGCTGTCCATGCAGCTGTCCTGCAGCTGCTCCATATGCTTATCTAATTCCCTCCTGCAGCTGTCCATGCTTGTAGCCGCCACCACCTCCTGTGGCAGTGAATTCCATGTGTTAATCACTCTTTGGGTGAAGAAGTACTTCCTTTTATCTGTTTGAACCCGACTGCTCAGCAATTTCATTGAGTGCCCACAAGTTCTTGTATTGTGAGAAAGGGAGAAAAGTACTCTACCTGTTCTATCCCATGCATAATCTTAGAGACTTTGATCATGTCACCCCTCAGCCGTTGTTTCTTCAAGCTAAAGAGCCCCAACTTTTTAAACTTTTCTTCATAGGGAAAGTGTTCCAACCCTTTTATCATTCTAGTTGCCCTTTTCTGCACTTTTTCCAAAGTTATAATTTCCTTTTAAAGGTGTGGTGACCAGAACTGTACACAGTACTCCAAATGTGGTCACACTATTGATTTATACAAGGGCATTATGATACTGGCTGATTCATTTTCAGTTCCCTTCCTAATAATCCCCAGCATAGCACTGGCCTTTTTTTATTGCAGTTGCACAATGTCTCAACATTTTCAGTGAGTTATCTACTATGACTCCAAGATCTCTCTCTTGGTCAGTCTCTGCCAGTTCGGACCCCATCAACGTGTATTTATAGTTAGGATTTTTTGCTCCAATATGCATTACTTTGCACTTGGCCACATTGAACCCCATTTGCCACGTTGACGCCCACTAGCCCATCCTCGACAGATCCCTTTGGAGTGCCTCACAATTCTCCCTGGTTCTCACCACCCTGTACAACTTTGTGTCATCTGCTTCTCATAAATGTGCCATCTGCATTTCATAAACATTTCCTCCTATAACAGATATCCACTAGACAAGCAGTCGCACATATATAAGCAGCTCCTTCTTATTGCTACTTGTGGAAAAGTAGAAAGTAGGAGTGTGCATTTGGTTTATCTGAGCCAGAAAAACCCTGAAAAACACTTTACCAGTATTTTTCAGGTATTTCTTCAGCTGGATATCAGCTGGAGTATTTATCCGTCTATCTATGTCTGAGCCTTAAAAAATTCCAAAAATATTTGGGATTTTTCAGAGCTGCATAGCTGGAGTTAAGGGTGTTTACAGGGATTGCAGCCCCTTTAAACACCTTCCAAGTGAAGCTGAGGCTTGCAGAAGGCATTTTTGGATAAGGCATTTAAAGGGACTACCTTCAGAGTTCAGCCATGGCTTACAAAAAGCATAAAAAGGGACTGCATTCCCTTTAAATGTCTTTCCCCCTCCACTAGAAACAGTGGAGGATGGGGCACCTTCTTCTGGGGTCCATAGAAATGGACCCCCTGCTCCAATCTTTTTTGAAACTGGGGGGGGGGGTTGAGGAGAGGCACCAGCAGCTACACTTCACATTTGGTGCATCTACCTGAAAAAAAGCCCCCACAGAGCCCCAGATACCCCTGGATCTTCTCCATTATACCCCATGGGGACCATAGACTATAATGGTTCCCATAGAAGATAATGGAGATAAAAAAATTGGCAATCCCAAATATTTACTGAATCCAAATACCATTCCAGCATTGGGATTTGGGAATATCAGGAAATACCAACTTTTGGGGGGTTCAATATACCCAAACCCAAAAAATTTTGGGTTTTTTTGTACACCCCTAGTAGAAAGTATTTTCCACTTGTCAAATTGTACCTGCTTTAGCCAATGGGTTGGAACTCACAGAGGATTTCCACTGATGGAAGGGGGAGCAATTTTTACTGTTTTTTTGTACTTCTGACAGACCATGAAGTTCCCCTTCGTCCTGTTTCTGGAATTCCCCTGCATTTTGGGCTGCAGCAGAAGTGGGAGGTTGGAGGAATTATGTTCTGGTGACAGAAATCTTTCCATCAGCTGAAATCTTTGACAGGACCCAAACAAATGATTGGGCTCGTTATGAGCATTGATCTGGATCATGACCAGTTGTTAAACACCATGGGAAATAAATTTAATTGTTTTTCACATTATTTAGTGTTTTGATGCTTCACAGATTGCCTACTATGGGGTTGGGTAATTAAATTTCACAGAAGTCCCACAAATGTTGTAACTGCATTGGTGGTAGCACCTTGAATGTACTACACACATGGATATCTACTTTAAACCATACATATTCTGGTTGTTTACTCTTTGATATTGGGAAAAGTCAAGAATATGAGGTCTGAATCTTTGAGAAGGCAATAAATAAATAATTATTCATTGTCATTTTCTTGCACTCAATGAACTACTGTTACAAGTAAGTGCTATCTTGTTTTTTGGTATATTTACTCTACCTTTCATCAACTTTACTATGTTATTCAGTACAATTTCTGAAGTGCCTCTAGTGGTACCTAGCCTTATTGCAGCATCTTGCCTTTGCTTTGAAAGCTTCAAAGCTTTCAGTTTCATCTTCAGTTTCAAAATTAACTCCATTTCTCATGCAGCACATAAGGTTTTGTGGGCTTTTTTTTACATTTTACAGCATTGTGGCCCATTGAATCTCTAATAATGTTTGTTCATTTGGCAGGATAAGTTTGGCAAAGCAGCTAATTCGATTGCACAGCAGCAGTCTGATGAGATTGACAAATGCATTGTTGAAGGAACACTCAGTGTAAATTGAATATTCACTCTTGACCATCCATGGTAGAAAAGATTAAGCAAATTGTTAATATAATAATAGCATTTGACAGATTCCAAGGAAATAACTTGGAACTGGAAGTTTCTCTTACTGTTTTGCAATAAAAAAGGCCCAGAACTCTACCTTAAATTTGTTATTTAATAGCAATTTAGCCATAGGCCTTTGTCCTTTAAATGAGAATTAAAAGGGTTAGTACAGCATCAACAAATACGGGACACTTCTGTTTTAAAAGAGGCAGTACAGCAAAATCCTTCAAAAAGCTAAAATTCCCTTGAAACAACACAGCATGATTTTGTGTGTAAATGGTGAAACAAAGCAGACTTCCTCAGATTTCCCCCTACTGTGAAACGTTTTAATTGAATCCCAAAATTGGTTTCATTTCTTAATATTTTTTTTTAGTGTATGTGGGGAATACTGTTCCAGTAGCAACATTTGACACACAGTTCCAAGCAGCTGTTACATTTTTAAAAGAACGGTCACATTAGACAGAGGTAATGCTGGTTGGGAAGACTGAAATTCTACAGGGACTGGATCCACTTGTCCTAGATGTAGTGATGTTGGCTTTTTCAGAGCAGGTTAGGAGCCCAGGCATGCTCAAGAATCCTGCCTTGCTCTTTGAAAAGCAAGTTGGCATGGTAGGCAGGAGTGCCTTCTATCAGTGGCATCTGATTTGCCAACTCTCTCATTACCTAGATTCTGCTGATCTGGCCAAGCTGATCTATACTTTTGTAATCTCACAGTTCGATTACTGCAGCATGCTCTCCTTGAAGACCACCCAGAAACTACAACTGTTCAGAATGCTGCAGCTCAGCTATTGGCAGGGGCTAGCCACCAGGAATGTATATTGCCTGCCCACTTTGGAAGAGCTACATACGCTGACAATCTGTTTCTGAGTTCAATTCAAAGTGCTTGTTATGACCTTTAAAGCCCTTCATGACCTAGAACTAACATATTTGACGGACCATTACCTTCCATATGTCCCTGTGTGCCAACTACAGTTACCAAGCAGCCATCTGTTGGCTATCCCACCACTTAGGGTGTGCCCATCTGGCACCGACCAGAGCCTAGGCCAGGCCCGTAGCCAGGATTTTTTAAGTTAGGGGGCATTTAAATTTCTTGGGGTGCACTGGTTAATCGAATTAAAGGTAATTTAATTCAGTTTCTAGGAGAAATAGAGAGGTGCTGTCTGGCTCCACATGGCCACCATAGCCAGCCCTTCATGCCAGACAGCTGTGCAGGAATACTCGGCTCCTTCTCCGCCCCTGCCACTGCTCGGGGCCCTGGGCTGGATGGGAAGTCATAGGGCCTTGCCAGTACGTCGGGGGGGGGGGGCTAGCCCCGAGATGCCCCACTATAGCTACAGGCCTGGCCTAGGCATTTCCCATTGTGGCTCCAGCTCTGTGGTATGGGCTCCATGAGGGAGTGAGGGTGATCCCCTCCTTGGAGATCTTTAGGAGGTGCTGCAAGGCCTACCTGTTTGCCAGGGCTTTTGCGGGGAATTGAATGGCAGGCATCTTTTAACAGGGTTTTATTGGGGTTGTTATTAGGGTTGCTATTTCCCTGGTGGTGCTGGAAAACCCCTGATTTTTGGGGTTTCAGCCCACTACTTGCCAGCTGGCTGGCAGGGGAAGCCCCACCCCCAAACAGGGACATCACCACACAACATCCCCAATGCAATGACATTACCCAGAAGTGACATCAACATGCTAGGGATGCTGCACAGGGAAGTTCTGGTATTTGGGCAAACTCTATGGTTTTGAGGCTGAAAAAACCATAGAGTTTGTCCAAATACCTGCGTGCCCCTGTGTGACATCCCCAGCATGATGATATCACTTCTGGGTGATGTTGTCATGTCAGGGACATCATGTGATGTTCCCGCCCACCCCCAGAATGCTCCCAAAAGTCCCCCGCTCCAGCCAAGGTAAGACCTAGCAACCTTGGTTATTTTATTTCTGATTTTAACTGAAAATGTTTTAACTATTATTGCAATGCCCTTTGAAACATGGGAAAGGCAGGATATAAATGTTTTAATGAAGGAATGAATGATTTTTTATAGAGACCTTATATTCTGGCCTGGTCGTTCCATATTAAAAACTGGAGCTGACAGTGATTTCTGTGTCTAAGATGAATTTGGAGTTTCTTGTAAAGATCAACTCCTCACAGGATGTTGTACCAAGACTCCCTAATTTAACAATATAAGTTTTGCACCACCAAGATAAATGAAACTAAAATAACAGACAGCTGTGTCTTTACAATGAATTCACACATGCATATTCATCTTGTGATGTCTGAAATGAGGATTTGCATGAGTGCAGCAGCAACCATCACAGATCAAGTCATTCTGATTAAGTGTTCATGGCACACCACACCAAGCACACTATTTTTAAATTGCAGCTCTTCCCAGGTTCATTGAATGCTGATATATAATGGCGCATGTGCACCAGTGTTCCCTCTAAGCCAGAGGTGTTGAACTCATTTGTTACGAGGGCCGGATCTGACATAATGTCACTTTGTTGGGCCGGGCCATGTTTGCCATAAAATGTAACACAAGGTACCGGAGATATAAACTTTGTAAAGTTGATTTCAGGTGCTGAATGGCAATAGCAGGCATGATTGGATTAGGTGTGATATGCAGACGGGTGGAGATATCAGCACTGGTGTGATATACAGAAGCGTGAAGATATCAGCATTGGTATCCTGAGACAGGAAACCTAGGTCTCAGTTTGGTATAGGAGGATTCAGTCCAGGAGGACACAAAGAATAAATGAAAATAAGTCTGAAGAAGTGAGCAGTGACTCACAAAAGCACATTTTTGTTCTTCAGTCGCACAGTCGAGTCCGACTCTTTTTGACCCCATGGACCAGATCACGCCAGGCCTTTCTGTCTTCCGCTGTCCTCTGAAGTTTGCTCAATTTCATGTTCGTTGCATCTATGACACTGTCTAACCATCTCATCCTTTGCCGTCCCCGTCTTCTTTGACCTTCAATCTTTCCCAGCATCAGGGTCTTCTCCAGTGAGTGCTCCCTTCTCATTTGGTAGCCAAAGTATTTGAGCTTCAGTTTCATTATCTGGCCTTCCAGGGTTGATTTCTTTTAGGATCGACTGATTTGATCTTCTTGCAGTCCAAGGGACTCTCAAGAGTCTTCTCCAGCACCATAGTTCAAAAGAATCTATTCTTCGGTGTTTGGCCTTCCTTATAGTCCAACTCTCGCAGCCATACAGTATTACTGGGAATACCAATTGCTTTGACCATGCAGACTTTTGTTGGCAGGGTGATGTCTCTACTTTTTATCATGCTGTTTAGGTTCACCATCACTTTCCTTCCAAGGAGCAGGAGTCTTTTAATTTCATGGCTGCTGTCCCAGTCTGCGGTGATGTGGGATCGCAGGAACATGAAGTCTGTCACTACTTCCATGTCTTCCCCTTTTATTTGCCAAGGAGTGATGGGGCCGGATGCCATGATCTTAGTTTTTTTGATGTTGAGCTTCAATCCCACTTTTGCGCTCTCCTCTTTTACTCTGAGCAAGAGGCTCTTTAGGTCCTTTTCACTTTCTGCCATTAGAGTGGTATTGTCTGCATATCTGAGGTTGTTGATCTTTCCCCCCGCAATCTTAATTCCTGCACACACAAAAGTACATACCCTACCACAATTTTGTTAGTCTTTCAAGGTGATACTGGACTCTTTCTACCACTATTAGAAACCACAACATTAAAAAAACAGTGGGGGGACATTTTGACCTTCCAGGGCATTCATTTGCTGACCTAAGAGTAGCAGTTCTTTTAGAAAGGATTTTCAAAGGGAGATTAGAAAGAGAGACTGCTGAATTGCAACTGATCATGAAGCTCAAGACAATGCAAACTCCTGGACTGAACTGAGACCTAGGTATTTTCTCTTATTACCAATGTCTATTGTTGTCTTTTGGCACCTGAAATCACACTCCTAACTTCGGAACCTTTCACTTACAAAACATTTATTTTATTGTATTGATTTAATTTATACATTCACTAATGTTCAAACACAAAGATCTTCTGAAAGTGTGGTACCTATCCTGTTTTGCCTTCAGGACTCAACATTTTAGTTGGCTCAGTGCATTATATTGTGAAATGTAATTATCTAATAACTGACATTTGAGCTCCTTATGTTCTAGTTATCCCAATATCCTTGTCCCTATTTTGTCACTATTTTTACCTTGGAGAATATTTTATTAAAGTATTGTCAGTGTGAGCTGATGCTTCAGGGTTTGGTTCTAAGATCTCTTGAAGCTAAATCTCCAAGTGGATGGGTGGCCACATCTTATCTAGTATGAACAAAAAGGAAGGGAAGGGGGAAGGAAAAAAGGGGGAAGAAAGAAAACTGAACCCAAAAAGTTGCTATGGATCCACAAGGGTTAAGCTGACACTAAATATTATGAAAATACAAAACTTATTCAGTTGTACACATTTTAAAACTTAGACTCATTAAAAATATACCATTCAGACATAAAAAACTTCTCAACATTCATACATAGATGGGTTAGTGCTGTGTGTTTGGTTCAGTTGCACAGCACTAACCCATCTATGTATGAATGTTGAGAAGTTTTTTATGTCTGAATGGTATATTTGTAATGAGTCTAAGTTTTAAAATGTGTACACCTGAATAAATTTTGTATTTTCATAATATTTAGCGTCAGCTTAACCCTTGTGGATCCATCACAACTTATCTAGCGCATATGCATGTAAATGCATGAGCACAGCATTAGAACGCCATTTGAGAAACCATTCAGCACACAACCGACTGTTTTATACACTGCGGCAGTATACTTTAAAAAGCTAATTATGAATTGCAGGATAGTTATGTTTTTCTCTAACCAGAAGAACAAACCGTCTTCTTGGTTTTTAAATCATGGAGGCTGAGTAAACAAATGCACATCCTTAGTTTTTAATAGGGGTATGAAATGGTGGAGGATAAGGTGCCCTACCACTGTGCAAGTGGCCTTGCCTGTGATTCTGATTCTCCACAAAACATGCCCCTGGATTTCTTAGGGAGGTCTGGCTCATTATTTTGAGAACTGTTGTCTAAAAGCCAGCCGTTTGCATTGTTAGTAGGAGAGTAATTTGAATGCCTTTGCTTCTGTATACTACGGGCCAGTCAAAGATGTTTACTCTTGCTGCTGTGTTATTCTCCCTTTGCATCTTTGCACCTCCATCCCCTCCTCTCTCCCTGTCCTCCACTACAGGTTTGTACAGATGCCACTATCTCACCTCACCACCTGTCCCAGGTTTTCAAAAAGATATCCAACTCCTGCCAAGCCTGATAACTGTTGAGTATATTCCATGGATTACTAACCTGGCAGGGCTTAAATGTTTTGCTGCCGACATAAGCTTTGTCATGGTTGATTTTTAGGCATTGTTGTCTAAATGTATTCTCAATAAAAACAGAAAATATACAAATGAGCTGTGTGACAGAGTTATAGGTACAAAAAAATCATGCCTGCTCATTCACTTGAAGAAAAGCCTGGCTCGTCTAATTAACCTGGGCAAACCGGGTGTTGTTCATAAACAAGTCACAAATTAATATTGTGTTTTCCTGCTGCCAGCCGACACCACTAAATCTTTACTGGGCAGCCTTAGAGAAGAAAAGTGGAAAGAAGCTGTTTAAATGAAAGAGAAATATAGGACTTTTCATATGGTTCAGTGCTGCAACAGGTATCTTTGATTTAAAAATAAATAAATATGCTGAAGCAGCTGGGATTTATGAATGCAACTCAAGCGGAATCTGTTCTAAAACTATACCAGGATTAGAGGACAGAGAGCAACAAGACACCATTGTCCTTTACGCTAAATCTTCTCATATTCATGTAGCTTTCTACTGAATTACAAACCCCAGAGACTGACAGTTTTAGTGCTATCAAAATAGGTGCGGTGTTCTTTCCCCCACCCTTAAAAGATCAATGAATGTAGTGCCAAACAGTTAATGGTACACATACTTTGGAGTTGTATTAAAATGCACAGTATAAGCAATCAGGGATGCAGCTCAGAGACATAATATAAGGATGCTTTGGCCCCATGCAAAAATACCTGCTGTTTGACACAGACTAAGCCTCAGGCTTTTCTCCCCCCCCCCACTTTATAAATCTCATACAGCATTTTTCTTCAAGTCTCTCATTACAGAGAAGGGGGGAGAAACACAAATCAAGAAGTAAGTTTTTTTGAAGGAGAAATTATAAATTGCAATTTAATCACATAATCACTTTGACACTCTCAAGCAAGCTAATTTCTTCCCTTGCCTCATTTCACCCACTTGGCAAGATGAATCTTAATGAATAATGTCCTATGAATATTTAACTTTCTGATCAATTTGAATTTTTGCTCACATACCTAGCTGCAGGAGGAATAAATCAGTTCTCCTAGCATTCTTTCCACCCCCACTTTTTTTTTTTGCAAAGAACATGTTCCTCTTCCAAAGCAAAGACTCTTGCAGTGTAGATGGAGAGGATGCAAGGGGAAATTCAATATTTATGTTAGCATTTGGCAGCCACAGAAGAATCCTGAGAGCCTGTTTACAGGAGAGCTTCTAATGAGGCACATAGGCTATAGTAGTGAGTTTGAAACAGGTCTCAAGTGAGAACAGTGCCCACAGCCTGTCCAGAACTTAACACAATCTTGTTGCAGAGCTTCAGGTTGAGGGGGGAAAGCCAGCCAGAATCCAAAGCGTAACTGCATATTGCTTTTTAAAGCAAACAGATGGTGCTCGGAAGAAAAAGATTGCTGTTATTGATTATCTCTGGAACTCAAAAAGAACAGGGCCTGTTGTACTAGGTACTGCTGTACACAAAAGTTCTCAAGCCATGTGCCAAAAAGATACAAGACAATGAAGAGAAAAATGTAAGCTAATTAAATAGAGCACAGCAAAAATTGGACAGTGAGTCATACCAAATAGTCAATATTAGTGGCCCAAAACTGCAATACAACATGACTTTGCTAGTTTGTTTTTTAAAGAGGAACATATCAAGATCTTGCAAATCATGATAGCATTTCCAGGAAAAAATGCCAAATATGCAGATGTGCCACCTGCTTTGATCCTTGAAACAAGAACATGTGCCCTTAGACACCTGGGCATAGTCGTGAATAGAATTTTACTATTTTTATCCTGCCTTTTCCCCAAGTTGCTCAGGACAGCCTGTATGAATCTCCAGTTCTCCATTTTATCCTCACAACAACCCTGTTAGACAAAGGAAGAGTAACTTGGCCAAGGTCACTAACTGGGTGACAGAGTTGCCAACTGCCAGGAGAGAGAAAAAATGTCCAGCTGTCATGGAGACAATGGGGTGCTATTTACCAGCTGATGTTATCTCCATGCCATGAAAAAACTGCTGTCGCCGGTCTTTGGCGCTTTGAATGATGGCGGCGTCTCTGGGTTCCTCTGAGAGACGTGTGCCATGAATCGGGGATTAGGAGGGAGCGTGATGGTGCAGCCAGGGAGCTTTGGAGAGCCCTACCTCCGGCCAGTAGCCGGTACAGGAGGGCTACTCTCTGCCCTGAAGGTCCTATCCTGGTTCCCAGTACTGGACTAGAAGCGACCACCGGAACAAGCATTTGGAGGTTTAGCAATTTTCTCTGCCTGGTGTGATCCCAGGGGCCGCTTTAGGACCTGGCTGGATCGATTCAAGGATTGATGAGTGAGTTGTCATTGAAACGAGACACTAAAGCTTAGAAGTGAAGTCCCTCCACTACAAGCGTACAAACGAAAGGGGGGAGGGGGACGGCCTATCTCCCGACGTTTTAAGCAAAAGCAAAAGCAAGGAGGGAGGGACTGACCAAACTGTGGCGATGGACTGTAGCAGAGAGTTTTTCTAAAAGAAAGCGGAGTGTTTAAACAGACCTTAGAGACTTTGGCATTCTTTCTCGGCTGATGTAAACATCCCCAAAAGATGACGACGAGAGGCGAAGAGGGAGGCGGGACCAATGTTTTCTTCAGAAAGGAGACAGCAGAAAGTTAGGTTGTGACCTAATCACAGAGGTTCGCTATCCTAACTTTATATGATCTGCTTGCTAAGAGAAAGGTTAGAATCTCCAGTGAGCATGTTGTAATTACAACAAAAGGAAAGACTCTTTTGATCTAAGGAAGCAAAGATCTCCCAGGAAAAAAGGAACTTGGTTCATATCATGAATGGACAGATCAGGACTTATAGAAACTAAAAGATAATTGAAGAAAGAAGATACATCGAAGACGGAAGAAGAAAAACGTGTTGTAATGTTCTTACTGAGGGAACATTGGTTTTAAAAGATTCCTCGGGGGGGGGGAGTAAAGCGTGGTGATGCTAAATTTTTCTTAAGGGCTGTAATTATTGTATTATAGCTTTGGAACTACTCTCTGTTCAGTCAGATAAGCAGGTTTTGTCAACAGAAGCGATGATTGGCAGGCACTCTTCATGTTTGAAAGCAAATGTATAAGAGTAATAATGTTTTAAACATTGTATAACCTCCATTCTTGGGTTTTTAGTTAGGTTTTCTTTACTTTTTCCTATAGATTGTAGATTTTTCCTCCCCAATTTCTGTTGTAGTTTTATAGAAATGCAAATAAAAAATTCTCCCCTTGGGGGGGCTTAAAAAACAACAACTGCTGCCCATTTCCACATAATAATCCTCTGTTAGAGGGACAGAATATTTTTATCTATGCCTGTTGGCCGGCACCTCCTATTATCCAGTAAACTTCATAGTAGATTTAAACCCTGCTCTCTCTGGTCCTAGTCTGACAATCTAACCACTGCACTATACAGGCTAAAGAGGACATGAATTACCAACAGTGTAATCATTCCCAGCTATTAGGACTGCTGAACATGTAATCTGTTGCAATGCCCAACTTTTAACTGTTTTTACTGTTTGGATACTTATTCTTTAGCTGTTTTAATTACTGTAATTTATTGTTGTGACCGGCCCTGAGCCCGCTTGTGGGAAGGACGGGATATAAATCAAAATAAATAAATAAAATATTTGTGTATTAGCCTTTGGGTTAGGACTGCTGGTAGTTAAGCTAACACCAAATAAAATAGATTAGTTCAATGCTCTCTCAAGCCTGGTACCACCAGGAATTCACCTTTGGGATTTTATATTTTCTATCACTCTATCAGATTTCTTTAATTTATTGTTAGCTCTGCCAATTGCCCTGAAAATAAAATAGCTCAGCTTGTTATTTTTCTTTATAAACACAGGTTTGATATGCAGAAATCTGCTTGTCATGGTACGGACATTATCATGTATTTGCTGCAGATCACATGGCCATATGAAGCTGTCTAATACTGGGCCAAACCCTTGGTATATCAAGGCCAGTGTTGCCTATTCAGACTGGCAGCAGCTCTCCAGGGCTTCCACTAGAGGTTTTCTACATTATCTAGTACCTTATTATTTGAACTGGTGATGCCAAGGACTAAACCCAGGACCTTCTGCATGCAAAACAGATGCTTTAACACTGTGCCATGGACCCTGCCCCTGCTTGGCAACCCTAATGATAAATTAGACAAATCTGATAGAGTAAATAGAGAATATATAATCCCCAAAACTTCAAGAGCCACTTCAAAGCTAGCAACTGACTGCTCAGTCTATAGTCCGCTCACTCAGTTTTAGGCTTCTTTTCTTCAATTCATTATGGAATGACAGAACTGTCTCTAGTGACTTTTCTGCTGTTTTGATTACCTCTATTAAACTATTTTCTTTCACACAAACAGGCAGGCTGTTGTATCTGTGTATGGCTGCGGTCACACACACTAAATAATCCACTTTCAACGCACTTTCCAACTGGATTTTTACTCTGTGAACTGGCAAAATCCACTTTGAAAGTGGATTGAAAGTGGGCTGAAAGTGGATTGAAAGTGGATTGAAAGTGAATTATTTAGTGTGTGGGACTGCAGCCTATGTGTGTTTGATCTGCAAGGACAAGAAATATAACATTTTAAACATACTGTAAAATCAAGACCACTTTTGAGGGTGGCAGTTATCTAAATTGGCTTTAATAAAAGTTATGCAGTTATTGGGCTTGCCTGAACAACAAAGACATATTATAGAACAACATTCAAGTCTAGTAGCATCTTTAAGACCAACAAAGCTTTATTCAAGGTATAAGTTTTTGTGCGTACGCTACCCACCTAAAGACATATTATGTTCAAAGTAATATTTTTTGGGGGGGTTTAGGGCTTGTTTCTTGCTAAAATAAAGCTGTCCAATAGCTGTAGAGACTCATCTATGGTCTTTGAACTTACAGCATGAATAAAATGTCTTTCTTTCTTTTTAAAAACAAAACTTGTCCCCAAATTCCCACAGTCTTCCTCAGAAGTTTCAGCCTAAAAACATGAATTGTATTTTGAGTCATATCTCATGGTAAAAGAGAAGGTAGTGCCTCAGTTAAATTCTCCAACAGCCAGAGGAACAGCGTTTCTCAACATGAGGACAGTGCCTACACACACACACACACACACACACACACACACACACACCAGACCCTGCACTCTCGAGCTGACAACTGAGTGTAGGCGAAAGGCAGGTCCAGATTGTTTATGCTCATTCCCCCTCTACGAGCACTGATTTCAAGCGCATAATATCGCCTGTAGAGGAATTAATTTATACGGTTACTTTTATATGAGGAATTTCACCTGGGTTGTGGAGGGAGTGTTGCAGCACTGTCGAGGAGCTTTCAGAAGTTCTCCTGTTTCCCCTTTCCTTGCAGATCTCACCCGACAGATCTTAATTAATTATTGAAAGCTTGTGAGATGATTGAGCTACACTGATTACTTCTAATGACAGTAAGCAATTGTGCAATTGGACTGTTTTAGTAAGCATTCCATGTCTGTTCTAAGGAAGGGCAACAATAATCTCATTAATTAATGAGCATTGATTGGCAGGTTTTTAGTGTACTGGAGAATCTGCTCCGAAATGAACTGCGTGAGATGTGGCAGTGATAAAGAATGTTTGGATAGTTTGCTTCTCCACTACATTTTCAGTTTAATCACGGGCTTTCTTCATGCAGAGAGAAATCCACTTATTGCATTCAGAGAGCAGCCTAATAGACACTTCAGTGTTGAATGATAAAATATTTATTGCCAAAAGTGACTACCTACAAGATCCAGGCAAACTTATAAATGTCTAACAGTTCTCTGTGTCCTGAACTGGGGCCTGACTTGTCTTGACTCTGAGTCCCTCCGATGAATTGTAGCCACTGTGTCCTGAACTGGGGCCTGACTTGTCTGAGTCCCTCCGATGAATTGTAGCCTCACTGAAAACACGTACTTTGTTTGTGGCTGTGGACTTGCACAGTGCTGCAGAGCTGCCATGAAACAGTTGCTGAAAGTATAGGAAGACACAACATAAATCTCCCTCCCTTTTTTGCTACCCTGGCTGCTCTCTGGTTCAGTTGTCTTCTTGATATAATGTGCCTTTGAAGCTGGATAATTCCCTGAGGAAATCTGTGTTTTCGTTTTGATTGTTAGTTCTGCATGGTTTCCTCTAGATGAGGAAGCAGCAGCAGCCTCCGCATACAATGTAAGAGTAATTCTTTTGGCAAGAACCAGGAAGAAATGACTAGAAAATGTGTACTAAGCTTAGGGCATATAGAATCTTTGCAATGACAGCATTTCAACTGAGATTTCACAGTGCAGTCCTAAGCAGAGTCAGACTCATTGAAACCACTGGGCTTAGAAGTGTGCTACTTTGTTTAGGACTGCATTGTCAGAAGCTTGGCCCAAGTATCCAAACAGCAGAACTATTAAGATTATACAGAACCAAACTTGAAACTAGTGCACATTTACCAGACCAAAACTTGGAGAATTTCCTTGCTACTTTAAGAATGCAAGGCAGTGCCAAAATATGCAATAGCACTCCTTCCTGGGAGGCCAGGCGATCTCTTCACTTGCCCTTCCTTCCCATTTACTGCAGGAAGCTGGTCTGCAGTTATGCGCTACAACAGGTTGACAGTGAACAAGGAGGCTATTCAAGAACTTGGGTGGAAAGGGTGCCAGAGCTGCATACTGTTCCCAGACTTCTAGGTCTGGGCTTGGTAATCTAAACATGAGAGCTAGAATCTCGTTCTCTACCAAGAACAGATTTTCAGGATTTAGCAGCATAAAAATGCTTCTCTTAATAGGGCCCTCGGTCACAGTAGATTTTCAGCTTTTCTGCATGGAACTCTTCTCAGAATATGTTGGCTTGTTATTATGCCCCCCACCCCACTTACTGTGGGCACTCATTTCAGTTCCTTTTAAAATGGTACCTTTTAGCAACTACAGTTGTGGGGAAATGTGATTGGCTTTGACTGATATAGAAGAAGAGACCTTTAAAAAGTAATGAGGCCACAGCAGGAACTTACAAACATGACTACTGGGCCTCATCCCCACTCACTATTAATTCAAACTACTCTTACATTGAGAAGTCTGAAGTTTTTAATGGTTACATTCACCAAGCTAACATCATTAGCAGGGGTCGTTTCGTAGAAAAAGAGCTAGGGGGACTCATTAGCATATGCCACACACCCTGACATCAGGGGCCCGACGGTGGACCTGCAAGGCCGGCGGGAGTGTGAGGAAGCCCCGCCAAGGCCCTCCCTGGCACCAGGCAGGCAGGGGTGGGGAGAGGCGGGGAGGAAGCAATTTACCCTCCCTCTTCTCCAGCCTCCTCCTGGCTGAATGAGGGCTGGAAGCAGGGCGGCCGGAAGCAGGGGGCGGGGCTTCATCATGTGCCCCACCCCCGCACCTCACCCGGGGGAACTGCGATCCCCCGCGATCCCCCCCAAATCGACCTCTGATCATTAGGCTATCTAATGCCATCCCTAGAGGATAGTTTTCTGTCACTGAGTAGAAGTGGCTATTTCAGAGGGCATTTCATCAAGGCTGACCTAAAGCACTAATGTGTTGATTTCAGTTAGTTATTAAAGTTTTATTTGGTTATTATTTTAAGGTTTTATTGATATTTTATTAAGGCTTGCTTCTGTTTCATTTGTTATAAATGCCTGGAAGATAATGAGAAACCAGAAGGTCATGTGTTCTGAGAAGAACAAGAACACATGAAGTTGCCTTCTATTGAACCAGATCCTTGGGCTGTCAATTCTGACTGGTAGTGGCTCTCCAGGGTCTCAGGCAGAGGCATTTCTTGTCATCTGCTACCTGAGTCTCTTAACTGGAGGTGCCAGAGATCGAACCTGACAGATGCTCTGCCACTGAGACACAGCCACATTCCCTGTGTTCAGTAATTCAGAAGACTGGATACTCTGTCAGTTTCGGGACACTTACACTATGTATAAAAAAAGAGGTTGTGGAATGCTAACAAGCACTGAACAATTATTTTTCACATTTGTTTCCCACCCTTATTCCAGGTAGTTAAGGTCAGCACACATGGACTGATCCTATTTTATCCTCTCTGTGAAACTGAGTGATAGTGACTCACCCAGCTTTGTGGTGAGCAGAAATCTGAAGTCAGGAGTCCCTGCAAGCAGGATTTAGACCCCATCATAGTTGTGAAGACCAGGTTCTCAGCTTAACAACTTTCACTGAGGCGGGGTATCAGAAGTGTCCTAAGACATCACAGTTTTTGTCGATCTGACTGCTGCTTATAACAGTCTGGAGGGATGGTCTGCTGTACATGTTTTTACAAGTTTTCCCCTGCAGAACATTATTTTGACTCCAAAATATTATGCTGAGCGATAGAACTTTCCAAGTAATTATGGGTCAGTCAATCAGCAAGCAGAAGAAACTGAATAACAGTCTACCCCAGAGCTCAGCCCTCACTACGTTTCTTTTCAATCTATAAATCTCTGATGTTCCCAAGACAATATCCAGGAAGTCTGCTTATGCCAATGACATGGCTATTGCAGTAAGGCACAAACTAATTGAAAGGACTGAGGAAATACTGACTAGGGACTTGAACATTTTGGCTGACTACTATTGTAAATGGAGGCTTATCCTGAGTCCAGGAAAAACAGAATGCTCCTGTTTCCATCTCAATAACAATCTTGCCAACCGTGAACTGAATGTCTACCTTAATGGCACCTGACTTACACACAAACATACAACTAAGTATTTTGGCATTATCCTGGACAGGACCTTGAGCTACAAACACCATCTTACCAATGTAGGAGCAAAAATACACATGAGAAACAACATTCTCCAAAAATTATGTGGTACAACTTGGGGTACATCTGTTACAACACTTAGATTCTCAGCTTTGGGGTTGTTATATAGTACTGTGGAATATGGTACTTCAGTGTGGTTCAACAGTCCACAAACTTGATGTCCAACTCAACACAACAATGAGAACCATCAGTGGATTTATTAAACCCACTCTGACCTATTGGCTACCCACGTTGTGCCACATTGTTTCCTCGCATCTCCAAAGACAAGATGCTCTTCTTTGTGAATAGAGAAAGTTGCTCATCCACAAAGACATGGCTGATGTGGGCCTATCCAAACTAAGCTCCCGACACCCAGCAATAAGATCTGCACAAATCCTACAATCACAACATTTCCATTTAAGGAATGAATGTTTGAGAGTCTGGATGCAATCAGTTCTACCTGATATACATAGCCTGATAAACACCAACTAGAGGCCCATAGGATTTGACTTGCCACATAAAGGATGGAAGACGGCTAATAGAATATAAACAGAGTTTGGCAGTTGGGCAGACCTGTTGTTTAAATGGAGCGATTGTGGTGCAGCCTGCCAAACTGTTTTCCATCTGTCACAGGAATGTGAGCATTATGCTTTCCAGAGTGATGTGACAGAGCTCTTTGAATTCTTCCCAGCTGTGATTGAGTGGATTGAAAATGTAGATTTTTAGGGGGATTGCCCAGTTGGTCTAAGGAGCTGCGGTGGCTCAAGTGGTTAAGACACTGAACTGCAGGCTGTGGAAGGTCGATAGTTCAGCAGTTCAAGACCCGGGTTGCCGCATGACGGAGTGAGCTCCCGTCTCTAGTTCCAGCTCCTGCCAACCTAGCAGTTCGAAAGCAAGAAATTGCAAGTAAATAAATAGGTACCCCTTCACCGGGAAGGTAACAGCATTCTGTGCGCCTTGGTGTTTAGTCATGCCGGCCACATGACCATGGAAACATCTTCGGACAGCGCTGGCTCTTCGGCTTTGAAACGGAGATGAGCACCACAACCCTAGAGTCGGATTCGACTGGCTTTCAAGCAAGGGAACCTTTACCTTTACCTTTTACCAATTGGTCTGCATACCCATTGTATCCACTTGGTTATGTATTTTATTATATGTTTCCTGGTCTAAGTATGTATCTGAAAACCAGTGCTTTTCAGATATATTTGGGTATATTTATTGGGTATATATTCAGATGTATTTGGGTATCCAGTTGTCAGACTGAATTGGGACCCAAGGCCAGTATTACAGGGCAACCAGTGTGTGTGTGGGGCAGCTCTTCCGGGCAATGGGATCAGATATTAGAGAATCACTAGAACTGTCTGCTTAGTCATGATAATTCTTTCCCAGCCATCCATGGCTTTCTGAGCATGGGCAAAGAGGATCAAAGATAAACCTGCAGCTTGAATGAATTTCTGGGAAGTGGTGTGTGTTTTTGCGTGAGTGAGTGAGAAAGAGAGACAGAGTCAGGTGTGCTTGCCTGCATTAGTACTGGCTTGTCAAATTGGTTTGGATTCTTGGCTTGACATTGGTTCTGTAGGGCTTGCGTCATTGGCCCTGAGTTCTGCTTGGCTTCTGTGGTTTGAAATTGTTTCTGTTCGGCTTGAAACAGTATCCCTTGCTTAAATTGGTTTGTCTTGGATTCTCTGGTTTGACATTGGTTCTGTTGAGCTTGCTGGTTCTGTTTGCATTTGAGGGCTTTTGGCAAGCAGTTGCTCTAGTGTGTTTGGATATTGGCTTCTTTACCCTGGAGAACACATGGAGTTTTTCCCTGTAGGAAACTATGAAGATAAGTAGGATGGCTGGAGCCATCTGGTTCAGGGGGCTATAGAATTGGATCCCATGGTCCAATTTGCTTGAAACTTGGGGGCTCTTTAGTAGACACTAGGTAGGACTAGTTTCCCTGAATGTTGGTGTTAGTTGCTTGGAAATTGCAACTCCAGTTATTAGGAAGAGGCCCCATAAATTTGGAACCCCAAATTTAGGAATTTAGGGGAAAAACCTGATCTGAATTTCAAAACAGTATTGGGGAACTGAATAATGGGGGTATGGATAATGGTATGGATACTGAACTGGCTTGCAAGCTCCAAGTAGAAGGTGCAAGAAGTCAGGCAAAGCAGAGTTGTTTAATCCAAGGTCAGGGTCCAGAAGTCAGGCAAAGCAGAGTTGTTAAGTCCAAGGTCAGAGGTTCAGACATCAGACAAGGCAGAGTTGATGGCTTAGCGTCCATCGTACGCATTGTGTCCATGCCTAGCGGCCTCTCTTGGCGAATTTTATAGCCACCCATCTAAGGGTCAGGCTTGCAACCAGTTACTCAAAAGCAATCCTGCAACTACTCATCTTAATTATCAGCCTGCATCAGGCCAGGAGGTATGCACTTTGCCGTCTTGTCTGTAGCTCTGTTTCCAGCCATCACCTGCAGCGCTCTAAGGGTGTAAGTGATACTGGTGGGCTGGGAATGGCTAGCAGAGGTTCACTTGCTGAATCAAGGCTGGACATTGTTGTTGGCTCTGCACCAGCTTTTGATTGTGAATCCTGACAAGCCTGCAGGTCCATTTCCTGCTGGTCAGCTTCTATTAAGGCTGACTACACAGGGCTCCTCTTCTCCTGAGGAGTCCTCACTATCATTGAATCCTGGCTGAGTCATGACAGATACTGTTCCTGAATAATTGTGTGGATATCCTTCTCAAAATCCAAATAAAAAATACATTTTAGTGCACAACTCCTTTGGTGTATGGGTTCTGTGAATCCTTAAGAGTTCAACTACTAAAAAGCTTTCCACAGCTTAACCTGCCAGTTAGGGACACAATGGAGTACAGGGACAAGCAATTTGCCCCCCCCTCTGTGGTTCATTCCCTCCCAATACAAAAGCAGTATGGAGGAAGTGTCATCTGTGGCAAACAAAATGTGCTGGCAGGTAATTTTAGAGAGCTGTTTGGAACATTCATTCCGATGTCTTTTTCTGTCCTCTCAAATTTGGCCTTCCAGGAAAATGGTTGCAATCTAAGGATGATTTACTTACTGATTTAGAGCATAATCCTACTCTTTCCAAAGTGTTAAACTGTATAACATATCCCTTTAAAAGAAAATGGCATCATTCATCCTTCTGTTCTCATAAAAAAAATCTGTCTCCCCTTACCACTGCTGTAGTTATATGCATTTAAGCAGGGGTCATTTCGTAGAAAAAGAAGTGCAGGAGATCATTAGCATAACTTATTAGTATAACTTATTTGCATATGCCACACCCCCTGACATCACCGGAAGTGTGTCAGAAAGCAACACCCACCACTTAGGCTCCACTGGACTGTTCTGGATTGCTAGCTATTTTGGGGGGGGGAATGTGCAGATCTGTCCTCACAGAGGAGGGAGAGCTTGTACCTGAATAAAACTTGGTCTTAAAGGTGCCACTGGACTGTTTTGGATTGCTCTATGGGGGGGGGGAAACGCGCAGGATCTGCCCTCACAGAGGAGGGAGGGCTTGTACCTGAAGACGGGCTGGGAGGGGGGGCTCTGCAACTTACCTGGCTGCTTCTTGCTCCTCATGGCCTGACTGAGGGCTGCTGGGAGCAGGGGGCAGGGCTTGTTGCATGTACCCGCCCCCTGGGCTCCTTTTTGCCAGAGCTCCAATCCTGTGCGCTCCTGCAGGAAATGACCCCTGCATTTAAGCCCCCTTTTAAAGAGATGCAGGATGGGAACCATCATGGACTTCACTGAGACTGCTTTGATACCAGGCCCAAAGAGCCAGAGTCTCAACGATCATTTGCATTGACTTCTACATGGCCTGGATCACAGTGCCTAGCCAAATATTGACCATTTCTTCTTTCTCCCTTCCTTTTCAGCATCATACACTATGAAAAATCAATAGTCTGCTACACAAAGCAGAAAAACAGAATTGTAACAGAGGTCTGGCCAAGAGGGCAATGTGGTAAGTCATAAAGGATTTCTGGCTGAGATCAAAAAGGAATCACAGGTTCGTTTCCCCCTCCCTTTCATTTTAAGGGTAGATGCATGAGATCAGTCAAAGCTCACTTCACTTGACCCTGCTTGCAAGCCAAGGTACATCTGGGCATCTTCTCATCTCCCCCTTAGTTATTAAGTAGTTGAAACAGAGAGGGGAAAAAAGCCCTTGCTTCTGAAACCAAGGATTGCAGGGAGGGCCAAGAGGCAATGTTCAATGGGAGCTTCACCAGTACTTTCTGTTTTATGAACGAATCACTAATCCTTTCCTTTCACTTCCCAGAGGTAGTCTAGGGTGGGAAGTCAAATGACAATTCCTTAACTTCCACCAATCGATCAGTAAATGAAAAGATGAAAAGCAAATATTTAGTGAGCTTTCTTGATTATTCAGAATTTTACAGTTATAATTATACAACGCACAGGGTTTTGTATGATTGTAGAATTCTGAATAATGAATAAATAGTCAAGATCCAACCAGCTTTCCATTGGTGAAAGTGGAAAGAAGGGGTCTCTTTTGACCACCACAAAGGCGGATCATGGGACCTGCATGGAGAAAAGCCATATGTGATGGAGGCTTTAATGTAAAGGCTACCATATGCCTGCCGCTGCTCCAGCAGCTGACAGGAGAATTAAACAAACAATAAAAAAACATTGGCACTGCTGTGACCCCACTTCCAAGAAAAACTTGAACACAGAGAGTCCTGGACAGCTTATTAGGTTGGTCCCAGGTTCACAACATGGGGCTCTCACAGTGCAATCCTAAATAGAGTTACCTCCTTCTATGGGTATAACTCTGTTTAGGATTGGATCCTGGACCCAGGGCTGTCTTTGGTTAAGCAAGGCAGCTTCCTCTGGCATGGTTTTTAGAGAGCAGTGAATTATTATTAACTGATTTGTTTGTTTGTTTAGCTAGTTACACCCTACGTTTTCTCCCCAATGGACACCCAAACATTCTTCCCTTCTCCATTCTATCTTTACAGCAGCCATGTGAGAATGAATGACTGGCTGAAGGCCACTCAGCAAGTTTCCATGACAGAGTTGGGATTTGAACCTGGGTCTCCTAGATCTTAGTCTGATACTCTAACGACTATGTCACACTGGCTTAGAGTAAGGTGGTAAAGGGTATACACAGAAAGGCATCCAACAACTCAGCACAGAGCAGCCATTGTATGTGGATAAAGAGTAGGAGATGTTTGAACTTTGTTCTATTCAAATCTCTCTGTATTCATCAGCTGACGGACTTCTTTAATAGGAAGGAAAATGGTGTGTGTGTGGGGAGGAAGGAGAGCAGTTTAACTCTTTCTTCCCCTGCAGTTTTTCCACTGAAAATGGTTATCCACGAGCTGCTTCTTCTCCCACTGGGGCAAACTGAGACACTGGCATGCAGGTGGATGAGTAGTGGTTATGAAAATGTAGATGCATACATTCAGGGCTTTTTTTGTAGAAAAAGGCCAGCAAGAACTCCTTAGCATAACAGGCACACCCAACAGCAGAAACTCATTAGCATATTAGGCCACATCCCTGACATCGCAGCTCATTAGCATATTAGGCCACACCCCGTGCCTTCCCTTGGCATGCCCGGGCATCCCATGGCTGCGGGAAGCCCAGGCAAGTGTTAGGGGAAGTTCTCGGTGGAGGATTGTTCCACTAGCCCAGTTCTGTTTTATGTACAACAGGGGCTTATTCTGAGTCCTTTGTGATCAGTTTATACAGAGATCTTAATCAGAACAAACACTCCTTTTCCCAATAAGAGAGACAACACACTAAGGTTTATGAATAAATGTTGTCTAAATATAGTTGTTCCTCAAGCACACCAAAAACAGATGCGTTCACTCATACACACAGTTCCTTTAGTTCACAGTAGATACAGAAAGCAATCAGTAATAAAAATAATAAAACTCTTGACTAACAAGGAGGTAGGACACAGAAGGGTAGCGTTTTAATACTTATCTGATCCAAGGCAGAAGAAATCCTTCTCAATGGGGAAAACAGGAACAAAAGGTCTCACCAGAGTGATCCTTCTTTCACACGGATGGACCAGCCAAACACGTGTGTGGCTATCTTGGTGTGCACTTCCAAGAAAGCTGTGTGGCTATCTTGGTGTGCACTTCCAAGAAAGCCCGTGAGAATCCCCTCTGGCAGAGCTTCGGTGGCCTAATGTGGAGGGGGGGGTTTGTCTCGCTAGCTTTGCTTGCTAGCAGTTTTGCAGCTTAAGTTACAGAAAGGTGGGGGATGGCTAGCTAACTCACACACAGAACAAAGGCTGTGTTTTGCCTTCTAAAACCTGGCATTTGGGGCTGGACTCTTACCTATAGTCCGTCCTCTCTCCTAAATCCATTGGCCATGGGAAGGTGACGTACCTATCTAAGGAGGAGTGAGCAATATTCAAATTCTAAGCCTAACTTCAATGGGACCATTTGGTCAAGGTGTAAAGGTTGCATCACCATGGAAACCCTTTTGATGTAGATTTGCTGGCCTGGTCCAGGGCTGGCAAACAGGATGTTTTCTTTGTGATGCAGAGCCAGATAGAGGGGTTACATGTCATCCAGAAGATCTGTAATGGTGGGAGACCTGTTGTTTTTCCAAGTCTCCAAAGCTGAGCTTAATGGTGAATGTCTCCTTTGTCCCAAGGCATGCCGGGAAGGTGTGGGTACGCACATGTCCATTAGCATAGGCAGCACAAGCCCTGCTCCTGGCAGCTTCCAGGTGCAAGCATGAGATGCAAAGCAAGCAAATCCAAGACACAGCATTTCCCATATTCCACATACACAAATGCAAAGACATTTTACAGACATACAGCATCAGCATAAATAATACATTTAAAGCACTCATGGTAACATAAGCCCCCCCTTGAAGGGAAGGGAAGGCAGTTTAAACTGCCTTCCCTTGGCTTGCCCAGGCGCCCCATGCACATGGCTGTGGGGAGCCCGGGCAAGCTAGCCCTTGGAGGGAAGGGGAGGCATGGGAGGCATTTAAATGCCTCTCCAATCCTTCCAGGCCCCCCCTGGCCCCCACCTTGGAGTCGCTGGGTGGGTCACTCTCCAGGCCTTCCCTCTGTAGCCATGCATGCACAGAGGTTTTAGCTGTAGGTGTGGGCGTGGCCATGAGCGTGGGCTCATGGTGGTGTATAACGGTAAATCCCTGCCCAAAAATAGCCGTGCATACATTAATATTTAAAACTATAAATCATAGATTTTATCTACAGGGAAATACTCCAAGAAATTACTGAATGTGTTTGTTAGACTTGCAGTCATAACCGTTTAATGTCCTGAACGCGTAGAACAAATGTATTGCCAGTAATGCCCTGCCTTGCTGGATGTTCCCCTTCCAGAAAAGATTGGATAGAATACGTGACAATGGCTGACCAGAGGCCTCATAAGGTATGCAAGTGAATGCCCAGAGGCCCAAGATTTCCTCTGTTGTCTCCCCACCTGAAGTAGTAGTAAGAGTTATGCTGCCTCTGAACATGAAGGTTTTATTCAGTCATCATGGCCAATTACCACTTTGAAGAAGAAGAAGAGAATGGATTTATACCCCGCCCTTCACTACCCAAGGGAGTCTCAGAGCGGCTTACAAACTCCTTTTCCTTCCCCTCCCCACAACAGACACCCTGTGAGGTAGGTGGGGCTGAGAGAGCTCTTGACAGAAACTGCTCTTTTTCAAGGACAGCTCTTATCAGAACTATGGCTTGCCCAAGGTCATCCAGCCAGGTGCAAGTGGAGGAGTGGGGAATCAAACCCGGTTCTCCCAGATTAGAGTCCGTGCACTTAACCACTACACCAAACTGGCTCTCTTTGGTTCTATCATATACGAATATGTCCAATCCCCCTTTAAGTGTTAGATTTTGTTCTTGTTTTAATTGACGGCAAATATATTTATTGATATATGGTTTGTTGAATGTATTGTTGAAATGTTCTTCACTGACCTGAGCCCTATGTATAGGGGAGGGTGGTCTATAAATCAAATAAACAAATAAAACCATCTCGGCTAGTGGCCATCACTCCCATCCTGTGACGGTGAGTTATGAAAGTTAAATATAAGAATTTAGAAGATATTTAACATTCTTTTCTTTTCCATTCTTCTTCCTTTTAATAAATCTTATTTTTAGGTATGATTTGGCAGAACTTGATCATGATGATGATAATGATGATTATGATGATGATAATTTATTCTAGACCGCCCTCCACAGTGGGACAGGGCTCATGGTGGTGTATAACGGTAAATCATCATAATCATCATCATCTTCACAAAGTTCTGAGAGGGATCTCTCCTTATATATAATTCTGTTTTGGTCATGGACTCCCCTGAACATTCCAACACACTCCCAAATTAGTTGGCTCCCTGATCTGTCATTCAGAGGGTCTCCCTATCCACTGGCTGCATTGCCTGAGTCCTGCCTCCAACATTCTAAGCAGTTTGCTGTTCCTCTCCTCCCCATAGCCAGTCAGAACACAAAGGTCATTTGCATATGTGGCCTGATTGGCCTTTGCCTCGTAACACAGAAGTTGTTTACATATGCGGCTTCATTGGCCTTTGCCTCTAACATTCTAAACAGTTTGCTGTTGCTGTTCTGAGGTAAAATGTGTTCTGAGGTAAAATACATTTCCCCTTAGTGCCTGTTGGGAGAAACCATTGTTGCCAATCTCCAGGTGAGGGCTGAAGATCACTCAGAATTACAACTGCTTTCCAAATGGCAGAGATCAGTTCGCCTGGAGAAAATGATGGACCCTGTGTCCTTATATCCTGCTGAGATGGCCCCTATATGACAGCCAATGTGACGTAGCAGTCAGGGCTTCAGAGCACAGTAGAGGCTGCAGGTGGGGTGTGTGGAAAGCTGAAGAGTAAGGGGAAAATAAAGGTAGGTTGATGATTGGCTGGGAAGGAGATAGGGTTGCCAACTCTAGGTGGGAAATTCCTGGAGATTTGAGGGATGGAGCCTGGAGAGAGTGAGGTTTCAGGAGGGGTACAATGCCATAGACTCCACCCTCCAAACCAGCCAGTCCCTTCTGGGGAACCATTGTTGCCAATCTCCAGGCGGGGGCTGGAGATCGCTCAGAATTACAGCTGCTCCCCAGGAGGAGAGGGGGAGGAGATGGAAAGCTGAAGTCAGAGGGGCAGATCAAGGTAGGTTGATGGTTGGCTGGGAAGGAAATAGGGTTGCCAGCTCCAGGTTGGGAAATTCCTGGAGATTTGAGGGGTGGAGCCTGGAGAGGGTGGGGTTTGAGGAGGGGTGGAACCTCAGTCAGGTACAATGCCATAGACTCCACCCTCCAAACCAGCCATTCCCTCCTGGGGAACCACTGTTGCCAATCTCCCGGTGAGGGCTGGAAATCACTCAAAATTACAACTGTTCTTCAGGTAGTAGAGATCAGTTCCTCCGGAGAAAATGGTGGACTCGGTGTCATTATACCCTGCTGAGGTCACCACAGCAATTTGTCACTGAGTGCTCAAGTCTGTGGCACCCACCCAGAGCCTCTTTCTGGAGCTCATTGTATTTATTCCCACAATGAGCCTTATTCCTAGTCATTGTTATAATGGCCATGAAGATATCATGTCGGTAATAGGAATCAGGGCTGGTGGCACCATTTTGAGTTCTGACCTGCCACTGTTAAAAACAAGATATTGGGAGAGATAGACCTTAGTCTAATCCAGTAAATGTTCTTCTTATGTTCCTCACGTTTTACACCCCTAGGTGAGAAGTGTAGCATGTTTTCATCCTGAAGCCATACATGTAAATGAATTATAACCAAACCCAGATGAAAAAGCAATCTGAATGAACCAGAGCCTGGGATATACCATTACATGTCTCCTTCTCTTCCCTCAGGAAGCTCAGAGCAGTGTATGTGGGCTTTTCAAGGTGGGCATTAACTGAGCTGAGATCTGCTTAGCTTTCCACAATGAATAGTATCTTGTGTCTTTGGTCCCTTCAGTGGGTTATTATGAGATTAACCTGAGTTCCTTCCAGCCTGAAAAATTAGATGGAGGAAGGCACCCCAAGGAGAAAATGTGGCTCATATAAGTAATAATTAGGGTGTGTCAGAGTGTGCATTTTATTCTGAATGGGAGGTGTGAAAACAAGCAGTGTGTATGTGGCTGTGGAGTGTGGGGAGATGCCTTAGCATAAGCAGGGAATGATTTCCTTGGGGACAGCCAGCTTCTGCTGCTAATTAACACCTCCCTACACAGCCTTGCTGATGCCTACATCAGAATGGCTCTGACCCAAAGAGATCTAAATTTGGCAGCTGAAAAGGTCTTATGATACCCGTTTGCTTCAAACATCTTCAGTCATAAACATAGAGAGTGGTAATTGAATCGGGTGGGGCAAATTTCTATTTATACAAGCCTGGTAATTATACTGTGTTTGTTTGTTTGTTATCTCACTGGGGCCTTTGTCAACAGCAACACTGTTATCCCATTAGGGAGACTGTCTTATTCTCAGGCCTACTGTGAGTGTTAAGGCGGTGGTGCAGAATGCCATTATAATTATCCTCCCTCAGTGTTCCAGCGTTGTTGGAATGTGAAGAAGTAGAGATTTCTTACTCCCCTGAGCACCATCCCTTGTACCCCCCCCCCAGCTCTGTTAGATTTCAAAGAAAAAATTGGGAAGCAGAAGACACCTGTTGGATCTGGGGAATAACTTCACATAGACATTTCAGGGCTGCTGATGCTCTCTGGAATTGCTTCACACCCGAGCGTATTCACTTATGAACTGATTAAGCAAGCAAGCAGAAAACCTCTTGCGGATGAGAGTCAAAAGTTCACTGCTACTCTGGGGAAGTATGACTCTGCATTAAGATCCAAAATATAAACCTTTGAGGCTAATTTAGAGATGGACATAAATGCCCAGTTCTGCTCAGAGAAGCCTGGAAATGGAGAGAAGATGTATTTGTGAAGAATGATCTAAAAAAGGAGAGAAGATGTATTTGTGAAGAATGATTAAAGGAAGCCTGGATGTAAAGCACAGTTTGCACCAGAGTTGAGCAAAACTCAGTCCCAGAAGCTGTTTTCAATATGATGAGCAGGTGATGAACCCGAGCATGCATGAAGTACCATCAGATGTAACCAGCTCATAAACATCTTGGAGTAGTAGGAATCATTTTCATACATGTTGAGTCCCAGTGGCTTGTGTTTCAGGAATAAGGCTCTCCCTAAAGACATGGTGACAAAAGAGGTCTAGGAAAGAAGGAATGTAGGAGCTGTGGAAGATTGAGTGGAGAAGAAAAAGTGCTGAGAGAAGGCAGGGCTGAAAGAACAAGGGTGAAGGGACCAGGACCAGTGTGTTCCACTGCTGTGATGTCACAGAATATTCAGCACCAGAGATATAAGGCTGATACCTTTACCTTTCAGTGTTCAGAGGTATTGAGAAAGTCATTCTGCCTCCTGCCCCATTTCTCCATCAGTCCATTCAATTATTTACTTTCTTCCTCACTTGCTGTGGCCAAAACATTAATTTCACCCCACAACCAATAGGGAAATGGGGCAGGAAAAACAGAAGTTAGATTCTGTCTTGATGTCTCAGGAAAGTTAGAGATAAGTATTACACCATGTCTGAGCAAGGGCCTAAGAAATGTGGTGCAGGAATTAATGAAATATGTCCCATTTTTGTTACCTGAGGAACAGAGCAAAGATGCATCTACAGTCTCTAGTAAACTCAAGCATCACAACTGCCACAGTATCTTCCATTCTTTCTCAGTACCACACCACACCAAAATATCCTCTGTTGAACACAGCAAGTTCTTTTTACACATTTGAGCTCTCCTTCACATTAAACACCATTAAGTAGCTCCATATATGTGTTCTCTGGCCTGAGTTCCTCAGAGCAAACGGTGGCTCAGCTGTTTCTTTTGGTTAGCTTGTTCTTATGGCCTTAGACATTCTTATTTGTCCTGCTGCTCTGTCCACAGACATCACTATTGCTCTCTTCTTTGTTCCTCTCCAGGCCATTGTGTCCAAACCATCTGAAAGGCCATCATGTCATGACTTCTCTATCACTCTCACTCTCAGGCAAACTCTCAATTACACAGGAGGACCATCCATATATCAGTGTCCAGAGAACATCTTAGATCACCCAACCCAAAGAGTGTTGTGACAATGAAAAATCATCGTAGTTTGTTACTTTTACTCTGCCTGCTTCTTTCTCCCTGTTACCCTATTTCATCATGTAATATTTTGATCACATATAAAGGGAAAGCCGAGCCCCACTCTGAGACAACTAGCACTTTCTAAAGGTGATTATTGCCTTGGCATTTTCCTTCTGAAAGTCATGTCAAGTATTTTAAAGCCATCCCCAAGCACTAGAAATCCTACTTATTCCAGTCACTGATTTGTTCACTGTGAGATGGGGGAATGTCTGCAGTTTCAAGGACTTCTTCAGGCAACACAGCAGAATGGATAAAATTTTAAACATATCCTGTAACTTTCTGCAGTCACAGAGGCCAGTCCTTCAGTTTGCAACTGCTCTCACCTATGGTTTATGTATCTAATGATTTTAATTCCATAGGGAACTAAACTTTCATACTTCATCTTACTTTCCTACTTATTTTTTCTTGTTTTATATTGCAGTCATAGCCTGCTAGTGTTTTATATTCTTTCACACACGTACATGTACAAAGTTTTGGGTTTGTATGAAGTTCTGTAAGAACAGCTTTCCTTGGTGAGGCAAATGGTTCCTCTTTATGCTAGTGTGGTACAGTCGATGGATCATGACTAGGATCTGGAGGACCCAGGTTCATATCTGCACTCTGCCATGGAAGTTCACTGGGTATTTGGGGCCGGCCAATAAGTGTCTCTCTTTCTCTCTCTCTCAGCCTAACCTATCTGTTGCTGAAAGAATAAAAAGGAGGAAGAGAGAATAATTTTGCTGTAAATCACTTTGAATCTTTATTGGGGAGAAAAGTGGTGTCTGTGTTTGTTTGTGTGTGTGTGTGTGTGTGTGTGTAAAATCCTGCATCCATTTGTGTCATAAATAATACTAGGGTACGGTGTTTGTGATACTATGCTTTCCAAACAAACTAAGCAGAAAGCAATACATATAAGTCCATAAAGCAAATATCAAGTTCATTCTCTAACACATAGGCCATGGGCCTTGAAAAGATCCTGTGTAGTCAATGTTCAGACTGAGTCGGTCTCATAACACAGCATTAGTATACAAGAAATTCCAGGGGCCTAAGAAGAGGCATGCACATGTGAAACAGTTCAGTGCCACTGCCATAAAGTCCAAAGACTGATGGTTGTCACCTTGGCAAGTGTCAGCTTCAGGATGGCAGGCATTTTGTCCATACTTTCCCATCCTGTTCTGCTACACACACCTGTTTTCATTTGGTTGCTTGGCAGAAGCAGCTGTTCATTTTTACCAGCAAACCATTGCCATTAGTTCTACTTCATCTCCCCTACACACTTCATGAAACTCAGTTAAAGCCTCTAGCAGGACATGTCCAGGAGGACAATTTGCCCCACTACCTTGGTTGCTCCAATGGTCATACTATGGCCAAGATTAGTTGTAGATTTTCTCTCGACAATTTATGGCCAAGATTCTGAAGATGGAAATTCTCAGTCCTATTGGAGTGTTGTGGTGAAAAATGCTTTCCCCCCTCCCCTCCATTGTGTGTTATATTGTGAAGAACTTCCACTTTCATATTATGCAGAGACAAATCCCACACATATACATCATTATTCCACACATGCTGTTGCATGGGCTAGGAACAAGTGAACTCTGGTGAGATAGCACCAGATTCTTCCTAAGTGGTACTTCTCTCATGCAGTGCCCTTACTCCACCCATGTTCTTTCCCTTCTATTAGCAGTATCATCACACGTGCGTAAATTCACTATGCAGGAGGATTTGAGATCCACCCTGTCTCTGCCAAATATGACATTATTGTGCAGTTGGTCCTTCCTTGGAGAGAGTCAGGGTTGAAGTAACAGCTGTGCTAAACTCATCTCTATGCTATGAAGTTCCTTGTGTGGCTGAATGACCTGATAACACCTCGAGTAGTACTTAAACAATAGAGGATATGCATTTGAAATGGCAGTAATTTCATCCATCTATTTATCTAGGAAGAACTTGTCATCACAGACCTGGTTAGCATATTCTTCAGGACTTTTGAAGCCAGGCAAGCAGGCAACATAATGTTGAATACAGTGGAGAAAGCACACAACACATTGAGGGAACTGATTAACTAGCAATGCATCAGTTAGGAAGCTAGTAACCTAAAGTGGTTCTCCAGAACTGGTTTGGATACTACTGAGGGACTCTCTCCCTTGTATAAATCCATGTACCAGCTACTCTGGTCAGATCAGCAGTTACTTGTTATGCCATGTCCTGCTCCTGGGCCTTTTTGGTGATGGCCCTGATTCTGTGTCAGCAGGATTACATTTTGACTATACTGATAGCCTTGGGTGATGGCTGTTCATTTTAGGATGGCCTTCTGTTCACTTGATGGCCAGCACTTCAGATGCTTATTGTTTTGAATTATCTGTTATATCTCTAATTTTATTGTATGCCAGCTTGGAACCTTGAAAAGGGGGGGGGGAGAAATGGATCTTGGCTCCTACTATATTGCTCTTACCCTTCTGGTACTCCTACTCGTTTTAGGACACTTGCTGTGCACCAGGCCTGACACTGTTACATTTACAAGTCTAATTTCTAACAGTAGAGCTTTGGTATGGGACTTATCAGATGAAAAATCAGATCAACTTTCACATCAGTCATTCTCCACTTCATCTCTTTCTTTGCTTCTGTTAGCTTAATTGCAGGGCAAGGGGAGGAACAAGAGGTTATAACTCAACTTGACACTAGGATCATAAGACCAATATTCACAGCAGTGGAATGATACAAATTATCTACTCAGCATTAATAAATACATTAATTCATTCATTTTTGTGCTCACACATATTCTTCCAGCAGATGGCAATTCTCATATTCATTCATTCCTATCTGCCAAATCATTTCCAAGAAAACCTCTTGATTTGTAGTGTACTGTATATGCAATTAGTTACTATTTTTATGTTAGGTAAGAAAGACTGTTATATCACTGTGGCATATTCATCACTTTCTAAATGAAAGAATGAATATTTATTTGTTCAAACCTATAGGGCACCACAAAGAAAAAATCCCACCTATGGTAAATAAGCAAGAAATCTAAATTAGATGATAGAAGGTTGTGCTGCACAAACTCAAAAGTAGGGATGGGCATGAACTAAATTACAAACTGAAATTCATCACGAACCAGGCCCAGTTCATGATTCGTGAGCCTCGGTTCATGTGATTGTGTCTCCCATGAAATGCCCATGAACCAAACCATTTTCTATGGAGGTTCATGAGGATTGTGGGAGTAGTTCATGGGCGAGACATGCTGGCAATGGGGGGATAGACTTCTGCAGCCCTTCTACAGCCCTGGAAACACCAATAGTGGCCCTCCAAAGCTTGATAGGCAGCTCCAGATGCCAACAAGAGACCTTCCCATGCTCACACTCAGCTGCTTTCACTTTGCAGCAGGCAGTTAGCCAGAGAAGGAGTACTACTCACTCCCCAAGCCAATCCTCACCAGATTTGGAGGTCAGGTAGAGGGACACCCTGGGGAGGTCTTTTGTGAGTCTGATGTCTCTAGTTTGCAGGGGTCCATCTGACATACTCCTAAGAGAGCACTTTTCTGGGGGTACCTGCTTTGGGGGGGGATGTAACTCAGCCCCCTAAATCCAATCCTCACCAAACTTGGAGGGCAGGTAGAGGAGAGTCAGCTGGAGACTTGCTGCAAGTTTGGCATCTCTAGTCTGCAGGGGGTGCCATTCTACCACAGCACAAACCTCACAAACTATGAACCATGGACCGGTTTGTTAAATGGAAAGGCTCGTGGAGGTTTGTGGTTCGTGAACCTCCACAAACCATGAACCTCCATTTTCCTGGTTCATGCCCACCCCTACTCAAAAGTCTAAAACAGCAATAAAATGGTATCAACATTTTAAAGAAGGGCCACAGATGCTGTTGCATGCACTTCTGTCTAATTTTCTGGGCCACAGACCCATGCAAAACCAAGTTGTAGGATAGCACTGCATCCAAAAATAATTTTTTTTGGAAAATATGGCAAGTTCTGAGAGGCAGTACTGTGGTTAAGCTAGTACTGGGGAGAACCAGGTTTAGGTCACTCCCATCTCCCATGAAGAACACTATGTGATCTATTGGACCAGCCACACTAAGCCTAACTTATCTCATAGGGGTGTTGTGAGTACTATAAGCCACTTGAAAGGGAGAAAGACAGCTAATAAATGTTTTAAATGAATGAAAGAATGAATAAATAAATCTGGGAGTTGGGATTTTGGGGGAGTACCATGCTTTAGTGGTTCCTCTCTTACTTGACTGGCTGGTTCCAGAAGGTGGTGCTGGGATACTATTGCTCAGCCCCACGGCATTTATATTTTGGGGTCCCGTAGGATTAAATCTTGTTGCTCATGTTTAATATCTACATAAAACAACTGGAAGAGGCCATAAGAGGATTTCGGATAAGGTGCTGCCAATATGTGGATGACGATCAGCTCTATTTCTCCTAAACAGTTGAATCAGGTAGGTTTGTGGAAGTCCTGAACAGGTGCTTGGAGGTGGTAGTGGGATGGATGAGGGCCAACAAACTGAAGCTCAGTCCTGACAAGACAGGTGCTGCTGGTCAATGACAAAGCTGCTCAAGGACTGAGAAATCAACCAGTCCTGGAGAGGGATGCACTCTCCCTGAAGGAACATCTTTGTAGCTTGGGAGTACTGCTGGATCCTGGCCTAGGAGGCCCAGATCTCATCTGTGGCATGCAGTGCCTTTTATTAGTTTAAGCTGATATGCTAGCTATGGCTGTTCCTCCAAAAGAGTGGTCTGGCCATGCTCTGATTACATCCAGGTTAGATTACTGTAATCAGGGGTCCTTTTGTAGAAAAAGAGGTGCAGGAGCTCATTAGCATAACTCATTAGCATAACTTATTTGCATATGCCACACCCCCTGACACCCATTGCTCAGGCTCCACTGGACTGTTTTGGATTGCTAGCTATTGGGGGTGGGGATGTGCAGATCTGTCCTCACAGAGGAGGGAGAGCTTGTACCTAAATAAAACTTGCTCTTAAAGGTGCCACTGAACTGCTTTGGACTGGGGTTTTTTTTCCTGCAACTTACCTGGCTGCTTCTTGCTCTGACTGAGGGCTGCTGGGAGCAGGGAGGGGGGCTTGTTGCATGTGCCCACCCCTTGGGCTCCTTACTGCCAGAGCTCCGCTCCTGTGCGCTCCTGCAGGAAATGACCCCTGACTGTAATGCACTTTGTGTGGGGTGCCTTTGAAAATGGATCAGAAACTTCAGCCTGTCCAAACTGCAGCAAACAGGGTACTATCATGGGTGGGATCATCACCACAGTGCTAAAAGATCTGCACTGACTGCCCATTTGTTTCTCTGCACAATTTGAACTGCTGGTCTTGAAGGGTCACTTCTTCCAATGTTGTCCAGCCCACCAGTTAATATATGCCTCACAAGCCCTGCCATCAGCTGGCAACCCCATCTGCTGGCTCCACCCTCCCTGACATATAGCTGGCTGATGTATAGTTGGCCACATAGGGAGAGCTGCAGAAAGCACATGAACATACATGAAGCTGCCTTATACTGAATCAGACCCTTGGTCCATCAAAATCAGTATTGTCTACTCTGACAGGCAGTCCCTCTCCAGGGTCTCAGGCCGAGGTCTTTCTCATCACCTACTGACCCATCACCTACTGCCACATCCTTTAACTGGAGATTCCAGGGATTGAACCTGGGACTTTCTGCATGCCAAGTAGATGCTCTACCACTGAGTCACAGTCCCTCTCCAGAATGAAAATCCCCTGGCTAGGGCTGCCAAACTCCCACTCGTGGTGGGGTATTCCCCCGCACTGAATTCCCATTCTCTGCTGCCACATGGAATGGCAGTGAGGAAAAATTAAACATTAAATTAATTAAAAAAGAACTTGCTGGCTGCATCTTGGCAATGACATCACTTCTGGGTAATTCCTAGAAGCGATGATGGTGGCTGTAGGTTTAACCATAGTGTTTCCAATGATTCCTAGAGCTGCTGTCACTTCCAGGTATTTGTGCTGCCCCTGTCACCCCTGCACCATTTCTCTCGCCCCCCCCCCCCCGACAGTCTGGCAACTCTGTCCCTAGCTGAGCCAATGCTGGATACAATTGCCCAGAGTCTGCTGCTCCCTTTCCATCTCTCAAACCAGCCACAATAACTGTTCCACTTTAAGCTGTGAGCAGGCCTTCAAGAGAATATGGACTGATACACTGACACACACACAAGTCTGTACCATGAACAGAAATACACATTATGCAGATAATCCATATCTGCCTGTACATGAATTTCTTTAATCCTGTTTTTGAGTTGTTTTTTTGCCTACCTCCAGGGACAGCTTTCAGTTAATCAGCATTAAAGCCACCTTTTGAAATAACTGAATCATGGTCATGGATGCATTTGGAAATTTATTCTAGATGGAGATGAGTGTATGTTCTGCATTCTTTTTCTTTATTTTCCCAGAGGATTACTCCTGAATTCTAGGTTAGCTAGGAGAATTCTCAACATTAATTCCCATGCTGAAACATACACGTGGCCATAGCTTTCAATTCCATACATTTATTTGGAACTTTTCCTCCTCAGTGTTACAGATGTGTACATATTCAAAACAAAACAACAACAACAACCCAATCTTGATGTGATTGTATGTAAGTGTGTATGTGTGTGCATGCATGTGTGTAGTTGCATTAGAATTTTTTTCTCTGATGTTTGCCTTATGTACATACATATTCCTATACACTGGTAAAACTTCACACAACAATTGATAAAACACTGCAAAAACAACAACAACAACAACCGAATCTTGATGTGATTGTATGTGTGTATGTGTATGCATGGATGTGTGTAGTTGCATTATAATTTTTTCCCTGATGTTTGCCTTATGTACATACATATCCCTATACACTGGTAAAACTTCACACAACAAGCATCTTGAAACAAATCTCCAAACAATTGTATCAAGGTTGCTTTATGCAATGTAACTAGATTGTCTAGAGTTACCTCTGTAAAACCCAGTGATATTTTTTTCTTTTGATAATAATGGGCTGGATCCATAGATGCCCTTCTGCTGGCATAACAGCGCTTACACCAATGGAATGCCATTACCATTGGTGGAGGAGAGGGGACATTTTTCTGATTTGTCTTCCCACAGCAGACCCACATATTTCCCCCTTTCACTTCACATATAGTTCTTGGGATCTAACCCAATATTTTAATCCTTGGTCCAGTCTGAATTTGAATAATAGGGATCTAAAGAAACAGTACAAGATTGGAAAACGTGGAGACAGCTGGCTCACAGAATCACCAAGAATTCAACACGACTGTATGGCTAACAACAACAACAAGAGTAAATTTTAGACACAACAGCCAAGAGACTAATAGTTAGAGGGGGCTGGCTTTTAATGTACTGTACATTGGAACTTAAGCCTTTGAGGATTTCCCCTGATCTCTTAATAAAAGAAAATACATATGCAAGTACTAGAACTGAGCAATCAATATTTTGTTCAACAATTTCTTCATTGTATTTTTAAAATTATTTACAACCTAGCCTCTACCCCAGAGGGCTTTCAAGGGAGCTTGTACAACTTTACGAAATATAATATAAAATAACAAAGAGACACAACTGAATTAAAGACAAATAAAAAGCAAACAAAAGTTAGAACCATGGGAAAATATTTGCATCTGGTCCCTAAAGTTCAACAAAGATGGCACCAGGCAAATAAATAAGGGGTGGAAGTTCTACAGGCAATTTCTCTGAAAACAGGTCACCTTCTGGTGCTTTGTTGTTTATTTTGCAACTCTTCACCACTTATGACAGCTAGTCTGGCTGGAATGTTCCTAAATTCTGGGAACACCAGTAGCATGCACATTGTTCTTTTCGCTCTGCTCCTTCATTAAAATGTATTTTGCTAGGACCTGGTCTCTCGGAGCTCACAGGGCATGTCCATTTGGACGGTTTTCTTTTTTATTCTAAGCAGCATTGTCTAACTTCTTCAAAAGTTGTTCCTGGAACTCTTGGATCTTTCAAAGAGTTCATATTTACTTTCTACATTCTTGGATAACAATTTTAAAATTTCCCCAGTTGGCCTATGGTATTACTCAGATCATGGCAGTTTGGCTGTTATGCTGCTCCTGGCCTGATCAGCTCTTCTTCTATTTATATTAGTGTTCAATTTTAATAGATTTTATTCTATAATTTTATTAATTACTTATGGCACCTTGGAACATAAAAACATTTTCAGGTAAACAAACAGGAAGTCTGTTGAAATTCAGCATTAGCTATAGAGAAGGGGAGGTGCAATCTACAATTACCATGTAAGGTCAGGAAGATGTGTGTGTCCTAAACATCTGTTTGTGTGGTGAGACCCACTTTCCATTCTGGTCCACATTTACTTGGGAAGCCTGAGTTTAAGAATCCAAGCAGATTCTGAGCAGACATTTAGATCCTAAGCCTGGGTCCCCAAATGTCTGAGCAGCTCACAGGAGAGGCGCTGGGCCACTGCTGCAGCTGGCACCCAGACAGCCAGTGGGGAGAGTGATACTGGGCAGGCCAGCCCCTCCAAAGAGCAGCACCTGGGCCTCCAAGTGGCAGAGGGGCCTGCACTGACACCTCAAATGGTGCAGGCCAGCTCCTGGGGTAGGGATCGACCCAGCAGGTCCCAGGCAGCTGAGAAGGTTTTGGCAGGGCTACATCTAAGACCATTGGCGCTCCAGCCCTGTGCAGCCTCAGCTAGAGCATGGTGAGAGAGGGGTGGAAATGGCAAAGGAGGGGAGGACAGAAAAAGGAGGAGTGCAGCTCAGCTCAGGAATAGGGGGAGGAGCCGGGACTATAAAAGAGGAGGAAGAAGGGATGAGCAGGGAGCACTAGAAGAGCTGGGAAGCTATCAGCTGCATTGAGGGAGATACAAAAAAGAACAGGAGGTCCAGAAGGAAGGAGATGGTGGGGAAAGAAAGGGAAGGAGGAGGCCTGACAGAAGATGCTGGAGGTGGAACCAGACAAGGGTGGTATGGGTCCTCCCCTCTCTGAGGAGTTGTGTGACCCTTGGGTGGGTGGAGTCTGTGATAAAAACATAGTATAATAAACAATTGTGATAGTACTTGTTGAACTGTTTGGAGTTACTTATATGAATGGATTCAGGATTCCAGTATTTCCAGGAAATACTTCTTTACACAGTCAATGATTAAAATGTGAAATTCGCTGCCAGAGGATGTAGTGATGGCCACAGGCGTAGATCAAGGGATTGGACAGATTCATGGAGGAATCTAATAGATACGGTGATGAAAGGGAACCTCCATGTTCAGAGGCAGTAAACCTCTGAATCCCAGTGCCAGGAGGCAACATCAGGGGAAGACAGGATGCTGTATTAGATGGTCTGATCCAGCAGGGCTCTTCTTATGTTCTTATGTACAATGTTCTCTTGTTCCCCCGAGGGTGTTACCAAGAGGGTGTTACTCAAATAAGTCCCTCTGTCAGGTCCACACATGAAGAACATCCCTTGGAGTAAGAATGCCAGGGCAAAGGGGGATCTTGTCGTCTGTTGTATATGGAGCAGTGTTCCAGTTTGGCACAATAAATCCTTGAGAAGAGAAAGATGGCAAGTAGCTTTACTGCCCTACTTAAAAAAGACAGAGAGCAATTGCAGTAATACCACAGCAATTCAGATGACAATCCAATTACATGATCCTAATGCTCAATTGTATTACTTTAAGATAAATGCCCAATTAATGTTACTTTTAATACAAATTGTATTTCACCCATGTGGCTGATCCAGAGCAATCCAACCCAGAGACAGACAGGTGGGATTAGAAGAAGAAGAAGAGATTGGATTTATACCCCGCCCTTCACCACCCAAAGGTGTCTCAGAGCGGCTTACAAACTCCTTTCCCTTCCCCTCCCTACAACAGACACCCTGTGAGGTAGGTAGGGCTGAGAGAACTCTTGACAGAAACTGCTCTTTTTCAAGAACAGCTGTGCCAGAGTTATGGCTTGCCCAAGGTCATCCAGCCAGGTGCAAGTGGAGGAGTGGGGAATCATACCCGGTTCTCCCAGATTAGAGTCGCCCCACTTAACCACTACACCAAACTGGATTAGAAGGTATGGTGGGATAACTGGGGTCGAAATTCTGCATTAAAAGGGAAGGAATTCATATCAGATGAGAGATGCAATGGGAAATGACTGACAGTAGAACAGACCAGCCACAAAGGGAAATGAGGGAGCTAAGGGATGGGGAACAAGCAGAATGATGTGGAGGGGTAAAACTCAAAAGGGGGGCAGAACAAGAGACAAGAAAACATACTCTGCCTGTTTTGAAGAAGAGAGGTCTAGCAGTTTTGTGTCTGTGGTGTTGAAAGAATGTTCAAGATGGGAACCAACTACAAATTATGGAGGCCATAGGAAGTGCTTCTTGTGTATCTGAATTTACATGGGCTCTGATGCCTGTGGTGTTGAAAGAATGTGGTGTTGAAAGATGGGAACCAACTACAAAAATGGAGGCCATAGGAAGTGCTTCCTGTGTATCTGAATTTACATGGGCTCTGATTGGGGAGCCCTGTTCTGGGCCAAATTTAATTCTGAGATAAGATCTGAGCTATTATTGGACCAAAAGTACTGCTTCCTATTGCTGGATTTGTATTTGTGGTAAGTAGAAGATGATGTGTAACGAGGGACAGTGGAAGTCCAGTAGTGACCATAAGGAAGAAGAGGAGGTGGATGGGTACCAGGTGAGATAAGAGGAAGCAGCAGGATACTATAGGTGGGATGACAGAATTACCTGAATGGCAGACCAGTTAGGGCCTGGTTGACAAAGAGCAGGAGATGGCTTGATGGTTCTCCTTGGGCTTATGATCAAATCACTCAGGAAGTTTGTGTTGTGAGGAAGATTCTAGGACCTTTGGTTATTGTCCCACAAACATAGATTGTTGCTCATGGCTATAGGTGTGAGGAGCTTTGGAGGGTCAAAAAAGAGCCTTGATTAATGCTCTCCTTGAGCATTCAGGCAGGCTACTCCTTGAAAGCACCTAGGGAAATTCCTCCCTCAGTCAAGATTCCCTGTTTTAATATCAGACTAGATAGCTCCCCCCCCCTTACCTCTGAAAGGCAAAGGTTTTTGGAGTTCAAATGACACAGATCCCACTGTGGGGAGGGATGAGGACACTCTGGGCAGCAAGAAAGGTGTCTCAAATTAAATGAAGTTGTCCATTTGGTGAGTGCTGTTCTCTGCTTAACCAGTATACCTTTCTTCAGCTGAGGCAGATTCCTTGTATTCAGCCACAGGAAGCTTCTAATGCAGTCAAGTATGAACATTCACCTTTGAATACCATTGGTACAGCTCACTGTTAGTCTTTAACATGATAGTAGCCCAAAGCACCACAGCTGTTAAACAGCTCCTGACAAACCAATATAGCAGAATGTTGTATGTGGTCCAGCTTGGCAGAAGGTCGCAGGGTAGAATGCACAATGAGGATCCTGGTCCCCAAGCTGTCAAGTTTTGCTGGTGAAAATGTCAAGTATGCTTCCAAAGGCAAATCCAGGAACAGCTAAAACAAGGAAGTTTCTTATTTGTGTCATTGTACCAGATCTGAAGTTACATGTCCACCAAACGTTAAGTGGAAGAGGAGGGAGAGCTGAAAGCCAGGGTGTCGGGAACTCTAGCAGTGAAATGAGGCCAGGATCCCCAAGGAGCAAAATCTCTACGTAGGATCTAATTCCTGCTATGAGGAAAATGAAAGTGAACTGGCTGTAAATAAATTGTCATATCCCATTGGTGACACCTGCTGGGAATATTGACAAGGCAGGTTGTTTTGCAGAAAGATGGCAAATGGAATGAGAGGAGGGACAGTCTGCCACAGCAAGAGGCCCCAGGTTGGACTCTTCCGGTCCCTTTCAGGAGAGTTGCCACTGCTAGCTTCATGTTAATTTCAGCCTGAAAAGATGCTTCTGCACTAAACACCAGAGGATGCTACTTCCCCTTCCATCAGACTCTAACGTTCAGGGATTGTAAGGACATATTTCTCTCACAATCGGGGGTGGGGGTGGGAATGAGGATGGGGTTATTTTTCAGCCCCAAAGAAAAAGAGAGCACTTGCTAAAGTGAAAAGCCCTAGCACTCAAGCTCACATGTAAATGCATCCTCTAGCTTGTATGTGGGTTTATCATATTTACTCAGTGCTAAGAAATGTACTCTGCATAGGGTCAAAGCCACTTTCTCATACAACACCACCGTCTGCTCTTGCACAAACACTGTGGCAGTGTCTAGAGCACTGGAACAACACAGAGAAAGGAGCTGTGTCCTTTGTGGTGTGTGAAGTATCCATAGGTCAATCCTGTTAGCTGCTCAGTGCAGGAGCAGGACATTGGTCTGTGCTCATAATTTGAGACAGTAGAATATAATCTTAGAGTTGGAAGGCGTGAAAGGACGTCTAGTTCACCTGCAATGGCAGTGGGAGCATCCACCCATTAGCCCATCATAGTCAGGGCCAGCAAATTAGTCAAATTTAGGCAGGTGTCACTGGAAAAGATAATAATGCTAGGAAAAGTTGAAGACAGCAGGAAAAGAGGAAGAAGAAGAAGAAGAAGAAGAAGAAGAAGAGATTGGATTTATACCCCGCCCTTCACTACCCAAGGGAGTCTCAGAGTGGCTTACAAACTCCTTTCCCTTCCCCTCCCCACAACAGACACCCTGTGAGAGAGCTCTAACAGAAACTGCTCTTTTTCAAGGACAGCTGTGCCAGAAAGCCCAAGGACATCCAGCAGGTGCAAGTGGAGGAGCGGGGAATCAAACCCGGTTCTCCTAGATTAGAGTCCGCGCACTTAACCTCTACACCAAACTGGGAAGACCCAACATGAGATGGATTAACCCAATAAAGAAAGCCACGGTCCTCAGTTTGCAAAACTTGAGTAAGGCTGTTAACAATAAGACGTTTTGGTGGTCATTAATTCATAGAGTCACAATAAATTGGAGTCAGCTTGACAGCACTTAATACACACACAGGCAATTGCCTAGGGCACCAGAAGGTTGTCAGAAAGGCCTCTACTGAGCTGCTCTTCCTCCTCTCCTCCAGGCTCCTCAGCTACCCTCACAGTGCCAAGAGACTGCATCCAGCTGCAGCTGCATGCTCAGTGGGGCTGGCAGAAGTACAGGGGAGGGAGAGAGGGGACGCTTTCATGGTGCCTGGCTCCACTCAGTCACAGGCTGAGCCTGTGCCATGGCAGCCCTTTGCAACGGAAGCCCACTAAGCTCCAGGTCCATCCCTCACCACTTTTCTCAGCTGGGAAGTTGGGGGCCCCTCTGGAGAGAGGCCAGGCAGCTCCCCTTCAGCCTCTTTTCTGGCTGCTTATGAGGGATGTGCAGAAGGACATACTGGCTCCAAAGTGCTTCTCCTACCCCTCCCAGGCAGAGCAAGATAGGTGGGGAATCAGGTGGGGGTGTGACTGCCATCTGTGCTCATTCCCTGCCCCTGCCCTGGAGTTCTTGTCTGCGTTGGCATCCTAGGAACCTCCAACTCTGATGCTCTGTGCTGTGTGGGCTGGATATCCAACCTGACTGCCACCTTGATTGTGTGCTGCAGGCCTGGAAAAACAGGGCAGAGTCATCATGCTGGGGTGGTCATGCTGCCTATCCCACCCTGCCACCTTCCAGATGGCTTGGAAGTCTGGGGGACAGCCCCTGCCTCCAGACAAAGATCTTCTTGCTTTTTTGGCACACCTGCGACTCTGGTGTCCTGGGTTGTTTATATAGTCAGGCTGGCCCTCCTCACTTTTCTCTGTATTGAATGGGGTGTGTGTATGGCTGATTTCGCACTAGAGCTGCCTCGATGTTGCGCCACTGTTTGCCCCGATACTATTGGTCAATTTCACACCCGAAGCTGCGGGGCTGCATTTTGACTCAAGGCGTCGCCCGATTTCCCCCGCAGTTTCGTGATCCTGTTTTTTGAGGATCACATTGAGTACTGAAGATAAAACTATTCCCGAACTGAGAAAACTCCTTTTATTTTTCATTTCAGAAGGAAAAAAAAATCACAAAATCAACATTAAATGAATAAAACAAATCTTGCATAGATCTTTCACACCAATTACTAACTTCCAAATTAACCATGATATTATTCCAACTGTTCCATATGTTTAGGTAATATAAGTATCATCACATATATATTTATGCATTGCTGCAATATAAATATGTCCGATGATGGTTTGTGAAGCTTTTCTTTTTTTCCTGATGTGCATTGTGGGAAGAGGGTACCGGAAGAGCATGTAATTCATTCTCCACAACCGAGGATTTTTTGGAGGTAGTACACAAACCTCTTACTGGGCTAGTCTATATGAGAGAGTTTTGCATCAAAGCTGAAAGGTGGGCCAAAGATACACATTGTCCGTGATTTTGCACCCTGTCAACATCCAGAGCATCCTAAGAGGCGCTTCTCAAAGGGCTCCAGTATAACCCTCTCCTTTCCTGCTACACTGCCAGAACCCCACTGCAGTGTAGGATGTGCCTGAAATCTCCCCTGCTTAATTGCAGGATATCTCCTAGGCTGTTGGTTAGGTCCCCGAACAGGCTTCTCTCCTGTTTCTATTGAGAATATATTAGGTACTGCATGCCTGAGAAAGAATGGGCTGCTGGATGCTCTAAGGCAGAGATGGCTAACTTCTGTGTTCTCTGTTCTCAGACAATGGACTGGGCCCAGGAGGGGTCATCTCCACAATAAAATTGCACCATCTAGCAGGAGGGGTTCCCAGTAATGGAGCACTTGTGCTCAGGCATATCATAAGTGCATTTGCCCATGCAATCCCCAAATGTAAATAGAGACATAGCACTGAAGCGTGGAATCTCTGTTTCTTATAACTTGAACATGGGGGGAGGGGGCACCAGGAGTTAGATGAAATTGCTTGAAGGACTGCCCTTGCTGTAAGGTGAAACACAGAGGGGCTTTGACTTAAAATGAATAGCCTGTAGCTCAAGTCCTCTGAAAATGCAGCTCCGTGGAAAGGTCATTCTGTGTCCCTGCTGTAGAATAAGACTGAAATGTCACCATTCTCTTCCTTCTGTATCCCTAATTTGGAAACAGGGACTCTGACCTAATATTCACAAAGATAACAAAAAAAGTCAAGTTTAAAGAAGTGGATTTGTTCCGAATGAATAATATATCCTCTCATACCATTTAATTCTGGCAGGGCTCCTGAGCATTGTAATGGTGGCATTACACAAGAAATTCAAAAGGTGATGCTTTTCCCGTCTTAGGATGCCTCAGGCAAGACTTTTTGATAAATGTAGTACTTTAAAATTCATTTTGCTTTAGAGGGGATTGTCAAGATTTCCCCACAGATATTTAATCTCACCTTGGAAGTACCAGCCACAGACTAATGCCAAGACACAATAGGTGATAATTAAGAATAAAGCATTTAAGAGAATTTTATGTGCTTATGGTCCTGATTCAAATGTATTATATGAGTTTAGTAGCATCTCTGGCTTTAGGAGCAACGCTTCCAAATCGATTAATGGATATTAATATAGAGAAGTCTCTAAAGAAACACTATTTTTAATGGATTTGCTGTTGCATGGAATTTAACGTTAGAAAAATTTATTTAGTCTTTTGTCTTTTTATGTATAAAAATATAGGCATAATTCAAAATGCATTTTCCTCAAATATTTTTCACTGCAGGCAGTTAAAAGTATTTAATTAATTATTCCAGTGATTTCACAGTGAAATGCAGGTATTTTCTTACAGATATTGTGTTTGTTTGCAGAATTAAAGGTACACTGCCTAGGGTCTGTTCAAATATAAACACAACCTGGTAATTTTTAGGTACCATTGTAGCAGTATTTTTAGGAAGACTTTTGAGGGGGGTTAACTTGTGGAAGCTTATTCCATGCTCTTACCAGGGTGGCAATATGAATATATTTTGGAATATTCCATTCAATTTATTATGGGTCTATATGACCGAAGTCTTGACCGAAAAGAAAATGCAAAAGGGGGTAAAATAGGTACATAAAATTGACATAAAATATGACAAAGTACATAGTCACAATCAGTAAACATATAAAAACCAGGCATAGCCCAGAAAATAAAAAGACCTAACTACACTTGGGGTGGAGCCAATTAACTAAAATCCTCCGAAGATTAACAATCGGTGTAGGTGTTTGCAAAGATGATAGAGTTTTCAATGTTTCTTAAGAGCAGCAACCTTCGCCAGGAACCGTGCCACGTTAGCTGTTATCAGTCCATCGGCATTTGAATCAGATAACAATACTGAAAGCACCCATGGTTGCGAGGGAAAATTCATCTTCATAAGAATAGGAATGATATATGTCCCTCTATCTTGAGTCCAATGGGGACAGCGAAACATCAGATGGTCTAAAGTTTCAATTTCGCCAGAGTTGCACAGACAGAGGCGATCTGAGTAAGGTAAGCCTCCAAATCTGCCCAGCGTTACCATCGTGGGATGGAATTGGTAGAGATGAATGAAAATCAGGAAATCTCTCTGGAGGGGGCAACCCCAGAGCCAAAGGAGAACAGGTGCGTCTCGCCCTGGCCACGGTGCTGGCCCAATCCAACTGTTTGAGTTTCTTCAAGGTTTCCTCAAGCTGGGAGGGCATCAGTTCTTCAGTAGGTGAGGAAATCAGAACTCCCAATGTCTTGAGTTTACCCGCAAGAAGGGACAACCAAGGGTTGGATGTTGTGTCCTTTAAGATGAAACGAAGAAAGCCGGCCTGGGGATGATGACTTGGGTCAGATAACTTAAATCTCAACTTAAATGCCCTTTCCCAAGCACGTGCTTCAAGCGAGGATTGAACCAATTCCATACGAAGGACAGTCCCAGCAACACACCGTGGAGTTCTGGTAATTCTCCTAAGGAAAGAGTTTAACTGGGAATCCAATTTCTCATCCACGCCAGCAATCCAGATTTCTGCGCCATATAGAATTTGGGAGGCCACCTTCGCATTATACACTTCGATGGCAGGGGGAATCCGCTTAGCCCCCTTTGTACGGAAGAATCTTTTAACCAGTGCCATGGCAAGTCTAGATGACTTTTTAACGTACGTCAGGTGAGCGGACCAGGATAGATGATAACTAAAGACAATACCCAGGTATCGGAAGGAGGAAACCCATTCTAGTTGACCATCCCCAACTTTGAAATAAAGAGGACCTCTTCTTCTCATGGCAGAGAAGCGAAGAACCTTGGACTTTGCATAATTCATGATAAACTCTTCTTGTTTGCAATAGTCCAAGACAGCACTGACAATAGACCTCAGTCCAACTTCAGATGTTGCCAATAAAACAGCATCGTCAGCATAAAGTAAAAGTGGTATAGGCAGACCAGCTAGATACAGAGAATGTTTGGCTCTTTTTTTGAGAAACGGCACCAAGTCATTAATATAGATGTTTAACAGGGAGGGGGCTAGCAAACATCCCTGTCTAACTCCCTTCTGCACTGAAAAGGAGTCTGTCCTGATTCCTGAAGAATTCACCTGGACTGAGGCAGATGTATCAGAATAGAGAGCCATAATCAATCCCAGTAGTCTGCGGTCAATATTTGTGCTCAATAACTTTCCCCACAATCTGCGACGAGAGATAGAGTTGAAGGCAACCCTCAAATCCATGAAGGCCGCATAGAGACAACCTCTTGGGCACATGGAATACTTGCCAGCGAGATGGAGAAGCGTCAGACAATGGTCTGTAGTTGCAACACCCTGTCAAAAGCCACAGTGTTCAGGAAAAAGGAACCTCTCTTCATCAAGCCAGTTCTGGAGTCTCTCCTGGAGGAGTGCAGAGTAAATCTTCCCAGGGATGGCAATAAGGTTAATCGGTCTATAATTGCCCAGGTCGTTGGCATCAACAGACACCCTGTGAGGTAGGTGGGGCTGAGAGAGCCCTGACAGAAACTGCTCTTTTTCAAGAACAGCTCTGACAGAACTATGGCTTGCCCAAGGTCATCCAGCAGGTGCAAGTGGAGGAGTGGGGAATCAAACCTTGTTCTCCCAGATTAGAGTCTGCGCATTTAACTACTACACCAAACTGGTTCTATTTAGGCATAATAGGGGCTCATTGCAGCTTAAATGGTGGACATGCACAAAGTTGAGGAATTAACAAAGAGACATGGTAAGAACCATGTATGCTACCACTGGTCTCCCAAATGCTTTAATCCAATCCCAGCTATACTTTTTATTGCCCAGTTACTTATACATCTTGACTCTAACTACCCCTCCTGGAAACTAACCCCCCCATCTATATGTAATGGTTGGTGACTTTTGTTTCAAAGGGCAATGCCAAGGAATGTTCAAACTATCGCACAATTGCACTCAGAAGTACAAGCTGGATTTTGAAGAGGTAGAGGAACTAGAGATAAAATTGCCAACATTCGCTGGATTATGGAGAAAGCAAGAGAGTACCAGAAAAATATCTACTTCTGCTTCACTGACTATGCTAAAGCTTTTGACTGTGTGGATCACAACAAACTATGGCAGGTCCTTAAAGAGATGGGAGTACCAGACCATCTCACATGTCTCTTGAGAAACCTGTATAGGGGCCAAAAAGCGACAGTTAGAACCGGATATGGAATAACTGATTGGTTCAGCATAGGAAAAGGAGTACGACAAGGATGTATATTGTCACCTTGCTTATTTAATCTATATGCAGAGTACATCATGCGAAATGCTGGCCTGGATGAATCACAAGCGGGAATTAAGATTGCTGGGGAAAAGATCAACAACCTCAGATATGCAGACGATACCACTCTAATGGCAGAAAGTGAAGAGGACCTAAAGAGCCTCTTGCTCAGGGTCAAAGAAAAGAGCGCAAAAGTGGGCTTGAAACTCAACATCAAAAAACTAAGATCATGGCCCCATCACTCCTTGGCAAATAGAAAGGGAAGTCGTGGAAGTAGTGACAGACGTCACGTTCCTGGGATCCCAGATCACCGCAGACTGTGACTGCAGCCATGAAATTAAAAGACGCCAGCTCACTGTGACAGCAGTCATGAAATTAAAAGACGCCTGCTCCTTGGGAGGAAAGCGATGGTGAACCTAAACAGCATGATAAAAAGTAGAGACATCACCTTGCCAACAAAAGTCCGCATGGTCAGAGCAATGGTATTCCCAGTAGTCATGTATGGCTCGTGAGAGTTGGACTATAAGGAAGGCCGAGCGCCGAAGAATAGATTCTTTTGAACTATGGTGCTGGAGAAGACTCTTAAGAGTCCCGTGGACTGCAAGAAGATCAAATCAGTCAATCCTAAAAGAAATCAACCCTGACTGTTCCCTGGAAGGCCAGATAATGAAACTGAAGCTCAAATACTTTGGCCACCAAATGAGAAGGGAGCACTCACTGGAGAAGACCCTGATGCTGGGAAAGATTGAAGGTCAAAGAAGACAGGGACGGCAAAGGATGAGATGGTTACAGTGTCATCGATGCAACGAACATGAAATTGAGCCAACTTCAGAGGACAGCGGAAGACAGGAGGGCCTGGTGGGAGCTGGTCCATGGTCGCGAAGAGTCGGACTCGACTGTGCGACTGAACAAGAACAACAACAACCTGAAGGGTGCATGCACATGAAAGCTTATACCCAGAATTAAACTTTGTTAGTCTTAAAGGTGCCACTGGACTCAAACTTTGTTGTATGATAAGTATGTTTATGTTAGTACTAAGTGTGCAATATGCATTGTGTGATATTAGAAGCAGACAAGACCATGCAGTATCATAGTATGCAGAATAGTGATGGATATATATATATATAGTTACAGGTGGGCTGCAAAGATTATCTTAGTTTCCACTTTACATTTTAATGAACTAATGTAGAAAGAAGCATAAGGTTGTTGTTTTTTTCATTGTGAGGAAGTTGGGAAGGATATTTAGATATATTTGTTGTTCTTTCTGTATAGCTGTTGGGCCTTTACAGAGTTCCCGGTGCAGCTTACTGTTGTGTCCTTAATGTTAGGCATCAGAATAAGGAGGCAGAATAGTTTTAAACCAGAACACAGTTTAATAAAAGTCAGGTTCTTCCTCTGTGTGAAGTGGGGTTGCCATCCTCCAAGTAGGGCTTGGAGATCTCCTGGTATTAAAACTGATCTCCAAATCACAGAGATCAGTTCCCCTGAAGAAAATCCCTGGTTTGGAGCATGGACTGTATGGCATTATACCGTACTGAGGTCCCTTCTATCCTCAAACCTCCTCGTCCCCAGGATCAACCTCCAAATCTCCAGGAATTTCCTAACCCAGAGCTGGGAACCATAGTGTGGAGCTGCACTAACAACAATATCCTTTTTCTCTGTTGTTGTCTATGCTGAGTCCTGGAGTGGACTAGGGCTAGGGATGTCAGCCTGTGTCTTGCAACCAGAGGGTATCTGGGGGTGGGGTGGGACAATGAGGAGTGCCTGCAGCGCAACAAAGTTACATGTCTTTCAGGAAAACCCAAAAGTGATGTCACACTGCTCTAGGAATCACCAGAAGCTCTGTGGTAAAACCATAGAGTTTCCAGTGATTCCTAGAAGGATATAATATCACTTCTGGATTTCCTCAGATGTGATACAACACCTGGTGATTTTTAATGGTTTTCACCTGCCAGCTGCTGGAACAGCAGTAGGCAATGAGTGCTATGTGTGGAAAATCCCCTGCCCTCA
>NW_015165846.1:346999-347778 GCF_001447785.1 Gekko japonicus | reverse complement strand
ATCCCTAATTAGTCTAAAACATTGGCTTGAATTAAAACATCACACTTAACAACATTTATAAAGATATCAGTAGTTAAAAAGAATTTAAAATCACTCAGGCATATTAAACACCATAAAAACATGCAGGACATATTGAAAACACACTAGAAGAAGATATGGCACTGTCAACAACCATCAGTCAATCAATGTGAAGGCCTTCTGGGGGAAAAAGTGTTTAATTAGCTCTAGAATAGAGGTGTCAAACTAATTTGTTAATGGGGCCGTATCTGACATAAATGTCACTTGTTGGGCAGGGCCATGTGTGTCATAAAACTAGGTACTGGAGATATAAACTTTATAAAGATGATTTCAGATGCCGAATGACAATAGCAGGCATGATTGGATTAGGTGTGATATGCAGACGGGTGGAGATATCAGCATTAGTAATGAGACAGGAAGCCTATGTCTCAGTTTGTATCAGCATTAGTAATGAGACAGGAAGCCTATGTCTCAGTTTGTATCAGCATTAGTAATGAGACAGGAAGCCTATGTCTCAGTTTGTATCAGCATTAGTAATGAGACAGGAAGCCTATGTCTCAGTTTGTATCAGCATTAGTAATGAGACAGGAAACCTATGTCTCAGTTTGGTACAGGAGGATTCAGTCCAGGAGGATGCAAAGAATAAATGGAAATAAGTCTGAAGAAGTGAGCAGTGACTCACAAAAGCACATACCCTACCACAATTTTGTTAGTCTTTAAAGGTGCTACTGGACTCTTACTCTTTCTACAACTATTAGAAA
>NW_015165846.1:333388-346950 GCF_001447785.1 Gekko japonicus | reverse complement strand
AGGGTGCTGCTGTACTCTTGCTCCCTTTCACTAATAAGGAATGCAAGCTGTGCTGTTAGGTCCACCCCCATCTGTTTGAAATGGAAATGGGGAACTCTCCAAGTGCCATGGGATGGTCTCTCTCTCTCATACCTGGAATAAAACTTTTTTGGTCTTTAACACAGGACTCCCCTCCTCCCAGTACCTGGAATAAAACGTTTTCAGTCTTTAACATAGGGCCCCCCCCCCCCCGCAATACCTGGAATAAAATGCTTTTATACTTACATATATTATTATGTTTTTATACTTATAATGGAAGCAATGACAGACTTCACATTCCTGGGATCCAAGATCACTGCAGTGCAGACGGTAACTGTAGCCATGAAATTAAAAGATGCCTGCTCCTTGGGAGGAAAGTGATGGCAAACCTAGACAAGATAGAGACATCACCCTGCCAACAAAAGTCTGTATGGTCAAAGCAATGGTATTCCCAGTAGTACTGTATGGCTGTGACAGTTGGACTATAAGGAAGGCCGAGCACCAAAGAATAGATTCTTTTGAATTATGGTGCTTTTGAATTATTTGGAGAAACTGCCACAGGAACCCTCCTTCTGGATATTTTAAAATATTACTTTAATTTAATTGGCATCCCCCCCCCCAATTCCTGGCTACAGGACTGGTAAAATTGCTTAGGATTGCTCCCTTCATTTCCTCTACCTCCCCAGATCAGATGATTCACTGTGAACAGAGAAGCAAATTAAGGGTATGGCCAGCTATATATATGGGACCAGATGAGACTGCCCTGTAATTACCATGGGGACATGGAAGTCTACCCCAAACAACAAAGCATGGATATTGTAGTCCCCTAAAGCCAAAAGACCAGTTTCGTCAGCTCATACTGAGAGAACATTGAACCAACCATCATCAAAAGAATCCTTAACCTTTCTCAGTGCTAGATATAAACCCTCAATAATCAGTGACTATAATGAACAGCATCAGATAAGAATGATGTAACAACAACAGACTATGCTGTCCCTACCCACCAACCACCAGGCATAGAATACTATTCAACTGAGAAATCTGTTGGGCACAGCCCACATCCTCCTTCATCAACCCATGTTTCTGTGATACATGCCAGGTCAGCATGCTCAACCAGAATAGGGTTGCAGACGACCCCACTGTGGAGTGGGGTCCCCTGCTGCCAGACTCTGCCCCCCAGCCACCGATCAGCTGGCCAGTGGGGGGACTTACCAGTAGAAAGAAAAAGGCCCAGCCCACATCACCAGCATCACACAAGAAGTGGTGTCATCACACCAGCAACCTTTGGGCAATGCTCTGGTATTTGGGCACAAACTCTATGACAGAAGCTGGTTTTACCATACAGTTTTTGCCCAAATACCAGTGTTCCTGGTGTGATGATGTCACTTCTGGTGCGACACTGGTGATGTGGCCCGGGCCTTTCTTTTTATCCTGGTAAGTCCCCCCCATCCCCACCAACTGCCAGGAGAGACCTGGCAATCCTAATCTAGAACCAAATCACAGATGATAAATGTTTATGCATTTACTGAACAGGCATTCAGCCCCAAAATTTTCAAACCCAGTGGTTCACTGATAGGACACCATAGTTCCACCAATTGGGAAGAGCTTCAGAAGCAGAGGAAGAAGTTCATAAATGTCTGCGCTCCCTTCTCTTCACCAGCCCGTCCAACTTTCACGTTTCCCTATGCCTGAGACCACTGCAATAGTGTCCACCAGCAACAACCAGCAAAGCTACCCAAACACGACATCCTCACTAACAGGAAAAACAAAAATAACACATGACATGGTGAGAAGTCTAAAAATGCAGAGCAATAAAACATGAGCAGCTAAAAATAAACCACACATAACAGCATACATTAACATAAATAAAACTATCCTTATTCCATCCCCTCAACACAGCTGAAAAATAACTAAAATCTTGAGAAACGGGGATTCTATGTCAAGAGGACGCTTTTTAAAAAGACTCACAGAAAGGGTCCAGTAAGCTCCTAACCAATAAATCATTTCCCAGGATTGCCCTTAATGAAACTAAAATTATACCTCCAGACCATGGGGCAGAAAAAGAAAAAAAGAGACGCACCTTCATGAACATTGTACTCCTATATTGGTGCCCTCCATTTAATGTTTTGATAGCAGCCCCCTGCCAGTGTTGGGATCTAGAGAAAAAATAGCCCACCCCAAGAAACAGCCTTCTGTGACAGGCCGGTGGATGGATGTTCTGGTCCAATGACATGTTAAGTTTGTTTTATGTTAAATCCAACAGAGCTGATTGTTAGACATTGGATATGATGCCAGAAAGGATTGACTAAACTATTTAATAGAAGAGTTTGAAAGCTTGAGGGTTTAATGTGTATCACATCCCAAATACTTGATTATAGCTAATTCTAAAAGGTCTGGAATATATAAACATTTCATGAAGACAATGCTCAAGGTAAGTGTGTGAGTCACATATTCAGTGCTTTCAAAGCTTAGTAATGGTTGCCTGTGCTTTTCCATGGGTCACACCCTTATTTATTAAGTTCTCTTTTTCTCATGAATATCTACTCCATCCTATTCCTTCATCTAGCACTTACTCAGTCTTACCCTCGTCACTGAAGAGATTTTTTGTTAATTCCTCTCAACCAGATCACGAGCTTCAGAGCTGACTGTTTATAGGGAATCTGATATATATGCTCTCCTCCCCCACAAATGAAAGTTCTGCTTTTTTCTGACTCTGACTGCTCAAGCTCAAACTTATTGTTATTTTTTTAGAAAAGGAACCTTCCTTATAAATTTTTAATCTGTGATCCAAACTGCCCAATACGAATGTCATGAATATACTGACCCTCAGTGGAAACATCAGTCTACAAGAAATGCTAGCTGTATTCTAAGTTAATTCTATCCTTGGACCTCGTAGAACTGACATATGGCCCAACTAACCTAATGCTGCCACTCCAGGATTACTTATGTGGAAGCTGGTCTCACTGAAACCTGGGAGGCAGAATTCTGATTCGATTTCATTTTGGAATGAGATGTATATCAGGCTGTAGAAATACAGCTGCAAAAATGGAAGCCCTTTTTTCCTCCTTTCAGATATTTGCTTTTGACATTCAGTTTTGGCCAGGCTTAAGTACCTGCAAGACAGGATAAAACAAACTAAGTCCCAATGGTATTCAGTTGTTGCTTTTGGCTATCTGGGTCTCCCCTAGGTCCTCCCCTGCCATTACAGCTATTAGTCCATTGTTCAATGGCAGTCTATGGTCTTGCTCATCACCCCCCCCCCCAAGAATGGGAGAGCATTGCATTGGAGATGACTTTTGGAAGTTTTAATCTTGCCTTAGCAGCAACCCTCTGCTTTTATACACATGCCAAAGGCCTCCACACCTTCTCGTTCTCCTGATCCCTGGGGGGAGGGGGTACAGAGACTATTAGTTCTGGCCAGCTTTTCTGGCTGCTTCCAACAGTTATACCCACTCTCCTATTCACTCTCCAACTGCAGAACCGCTTTTGAAGACAGTGGTTCCACCACCACATCATTGTAGTTCTATTGTGGCCCATCTCCCATTTCCAGTAGCTATTACCCACATTTTACACCTATTTCCAGGCCCCAGCAAGTTCTGCTCTGGAGCTATTGCTGAAAAAGCCTTGGAACTGGACACCATAGTCCTCACTTTCCTGTGTGAGAGGATGGCATAGAGAAATTGGTATAATTGGTGTGTGGGCTGACATATGGAGAAGCAATCTTATGGATATGTGCGTTCTTTAAACTTTAGAACCAGCCCCATAAACTGAGTTTGGAAACAAACGGGTAGACAGTGCTGGGAGCACCAATGTTTAGGCGGCTGTATTTTGTACTAGCTGCATTTTGGGGGATTGTCCTTTTATTTATTTATTAAATTGGATTTGGTAGGCTACCCTTCTCTACTAGAAGAGCTCAGGGCGGTTTACAACAAAATAGTATACAAAATCTCAATTTAAAACTAAACTAAAAGAACCAATAAATATCAACAGATAATGGCAGCCCCACAAATAACCTATTGCAGTAATCTAGCCTCAAGGTTATAGTGGCATGGATCAACATGGCTAGACTAACTGAATCCAAGAATGGAATCTATTTATGAGCCAGCTGTAAATGTATTGAAGTGCTCTTTGCAACATCGCCAATCTGTTTCTCATCAACAGAGCAGGGTCTATCAATATTCGAGCCTATTCATACAATGTGCCAAATATAGGATTCCCCTATCCAATACTGGCAGAGCAGATCCATTCAGATTAATGTTTCTGACTAGCATCACCTCTGTTTTATTCCAGATTCAGTTTCAGCTTGTTTCCCCTTAGGCACCTGCCAAAGACTTCAGCCTTTTCTTGTTTACATGCAATCCTAAGGAGAGTTGGTAGTGGTGGAAAGTGCTGTCAAGTCACAGCTAACTTATGGCAACCCCATAGAGTTATCAAGCCAAGAGACAAACAGAGGTGTTTTGCAATTGCCTGCCTTTGCATAGTGACCACAGACTTCTTCGGTGGTCTCCCATCCAAGTACTAACTAGGTCCAACTCTGCTTAGCTTCTGAGATCTGATGAGATCAGGCTAACCTTGGCCATCCAGGTCAGGGCACGACACAGTTAAATAAAGAGCTGGGTGTCCTCAACATGTTAATGAAGTGTTGAGCTCTGGACAACCAACCTATCAGTTCGAAAGCAAGAAATTGCAAGTAAATAAATAGGTACCACTTTGGTGGGAAGGTAACAGCATCCCGTGTGCCTCGGCATCTAGTCATGTCGGCCAGGTGACCATGGAAATGTCTTTGGACAGCACTGGCTCTTCAGCTTGGAAACGGAGATTAGCACCATATCCCTAGAGTCGGATTTGACTGGCTTTCGAGCAAGGGAAACTTTTACCTTTACTAATGTTAAGGGGCAACCCACCTTTCAGCTCATAAAAGGCTGACTCTAGCTAGTATGTGGTGCTTGCATGCTCAGAAAGCTGATACTAGCTTAATGTCTTTCCTTGAAATCTTAGAATCCTGTTGTCTTGCCTTGATCTCCTGTGTTTACAGATTCACATAATTTATTGAACAATATCTACTATTTCCTTATTATTGCTGGATTCAAACTGAACTATAACAGTGAGCTCATAACATCTGGCTGGGAAGGTGGCATATATATATATGTTGGTGAAGTCAGTAGGTATTACGCCCACACAAATGTGCAGAAAAGTAATTCTATGGGCCAATGGAGAAAATTGATGGTGAAATGGTTAGGGTACTGACTCACATTTGTTAGACCAGAGTTCAGATCCATGTTCTGCCAGTGGGTGACCTTGGACAAATTTCCTGATTGTGTTTTTCCTCTCAAAGAATTATCAATATGGGGTTAATTGCAGTTATCAAGGTTGCAAGAGGGCTTCAAGGATTACTCAAATGGTGTTAAAATCCACATGTTAGGCTGTGGCTTGGAGTTCTGATCTCAGCCAGTCTGATTCTGTACTCCATCAGCAACTATTATTCTAGTCTGTACTATTTCACTCAATAAATACTTAACTTATTTAGGAGGGGCCATAGCTCAGTGGCAAAGCATCTGCTTGGCATGCAGAAGGTCCCAGGTTCAATCCCTGGCATCTGCAGTGAAAAGAATTTGTTGATGTGAGAGACCTCTGCCTGAGACCCTGGAGAGCTGCTGCCAGTCTGAGTAGATGGATCAGTGAATAAGGCAGCTTCATGTGGTCATGGAATTCACTGCCTCCCAAAACCTTTATCCCCCTGAATGTACTATCTTACTATCCCATGATACTGAAGACCTTTCTTATTCACAAGATTGAATATTATACCCTCAATGGTTCTACAGGGGAGATTTCTGAATAGACCTTATTCCGATAGAATTTGCCCTTCTGGCCTTAATTTTCATGTTTTGCTTGAATGTAGGGTGGTGGGTTTTTTTTTGAGACTATAAAGGGCCAGTTTGGTGTAGTGGTTAAGTGCGCAGACTCTAATCTGGGAGAACCAGGTTTGATTCCCCACTCCTCCGCTTGTACCTGGCTGGATGACCTTAGGCAAACCGTAGTTTCTGGCACAGCTGTTCTTGAAAAAAGAGCCGTTTCTGTCAGAGCTCTCTCAGCCCCACCTACCTCACAGAGTGTCTGTTGTGGGGAGGGGAAGGGAAAGGAGTTTGTAAGCCGCTCTGAGACACCTTTGGGTAGTGAAGGGCGGGATATAAATCCAATCTCCTCCTCCTCTTCTTCTTCTTCTTCTTCTTCTTCTTCTTCTTCTTCTTCTTCTTCTTCTTCATATTAAGCCTCTAATTGATCAACGGTCCCCTTACACTCTGGAAACTCTGGCTCCTTTGCTTAGTGATAAGGAACCTAAGATCACTCTGGCAATAGCAAAATTCATTTAAGTCCTTTTAGCCCTTGCATCCAAAAACTGAGGAATGAGAATCTTCTGTTGCTCAAGATTTGTTGATCAATGAGCTTCTAAGGGAATAAAAGGAAAACATTTCAGTGCCACAAGAGGGGATGATAGTATCTAGATCAGATTTCTTTTTAAAGGATTTTTAAAAATTAATGGATTGAGCTGCCACTGAATTTTAGACATGATGACTATGGAGCCTCAATATTCAGAGGCAGTGTACCTCTGAATACCAGACGTATCTCTGATGGGCAACAACAAGGGGAGACTTTTGATTTTATGCTGTGGTTGTGGGATTTCTGGAGGCCTCTTTTTGACCATTGTGGACAAGGTGAACATTCTGTGTAGTAGAATTCACATAGCAAATCCAGAATCAGGACTGACTTACTTTATTTTTACCTACATGTCCCAAATCATTTTCCCCTTTGTGATTCACCCCATAGATTTTCTGCTTTTTGTATCAGTTGCATGGGATATGAACATTAAGATGAATGGGGGGAGGAACCCCTTCAATACATCTAAATGTGACACAGGCTACATACTTTGTGGTTTGGGAGATCAAAAGGTTTCACATTATTGTTTCAACTCCTGATTTGATGTTTGACTGGTACAATATACCTTACAAACAATATGAGGTTTGATTAGCCTATGTAGTGTAGCAGGGTATTTGTGCCTAAAGTCGTCATCTATTAATTATTTTTAGGAATCACTCACATTTTGAGAGCCCGTAATAAACAGGGCAAAGCCTGTCCCTTCTTTGTGAAATCACAGCGGTTTATTGAAATAAACTCTCTCTCTCTCTCTCTCTCTCTCTCTCTCTCTCTCTCTTCATCGTCATCATCATCATCATTATTACCTATCACCTATCACTTATCTATCTCTCTAAAATATAGAAATATAGAGCTGGGAGGGACCTCAAGGGTCATCTAGTCCAACCCCCTACACAATGCAGGAGATTCACAATTACCTCCCCCCTCCTCCCCCAGAGATCCCTGCTCTATGTCCAGAGGAAGGCAAAACACCTCCAGGATACCTGGGCTAATGTGGCCTGGAGAAAAATTCCTTCCTGACCCCAAAGTGGCTATCGACATTATGTATATGTTTTTAAGAGGGGGAAAAGGCATTTAGTAGCAGCAAAGCAACAGAGCAGCTATAGATTTATTAGTAGGTTTTTTAAAATTTTGTTTTGGAAATACAATGCTGTTTTATTTAGCTTCAGAGTTTCATCCTCTCTGAGCAATAAATGCATATGTAGAATAATGAGGGACTATTAATGAGCCTGTGACTGACCAAGGCAGTCAGATCCGATCTGTATTTTAATTGTTGAACTGCCTTATTTGCAGCTGCTGTTATGTGGTTTGATGTGGTCTTTAGATTTTACAGCCATTGATCTGGATGGTTGTATGGGTAATTTATTTTGTTTGCTGCCTATTGACTCTTCTTGTTCATATACTACCCCAGGGTCTAACCAGGGCATGTAATGGAGTAGAATTTAATGAATACATACATAGTATAAAATAAATGTTTATTCAGAACAAAAGTCCCCTAGTTTCAGTGGGATTTACTCTCTAATAATTGCACATACGATTGCACTCTTAGGCTGTTTTTTCCAACTGTTTGTATATAATAATATAAATAATACAAATAGATGTGCATGATTATCTTGCAAGCATTATGGATTGTATATAATTCGCCTGGATAAAAGATGGGCAATGCTGTTAAGGCCACATGTTTTTCAAATAGAGCTGGGTTTTATACCTTCATTATTTTTTTCCTGGAGGAAAAAATAAATAACAATCTCAAAGCACTTTCCCCCCACAAAAATACTGTATCAACAGGGTAGCTGTGTTAGTCTGTTCCAGTAGCATAAAGAACTAACAGTACAATCTTATGCATAATTTCTTCAGTACACATCCATAATAGGGCTTTTCCTTATTCTCATTTCTTTCAGGTGTGTGTTCCTGTTGCTGGGTTCCCACCCACCCCGTTCTGCATATGTTTTGCCCCCCTAGTGGTTGATTCCATATTACATCAGTGTATGTCCAGCATATCAAACACAAATAAAACAGAAGAAAACAAGAAAAAGCAAAAACAAAAAACAACGACAACTCAAAGCAACAGGAACACACAAGCGAGGAAAATGAGAATGAGAAGAAACCCAGCGTCAAAGGCCTTGGGCTGGAGTAACTCAGCAGATAGTTGCCCTCTTAACAGGGTTATTCTAAGCTCATTGACTTCAATGGACTTAAAAGTGTGCAGTTCTGCTTCGAATTGTACTATTAGTCTTGTGGCACCTTAAAAACGAACAAATTTTTATTCATGTGTATATTTTGATGGCCCTCATTGCTAGATGCATGAGGTGGGTCCTCAAGGTCTAAGGACCATGAAATGATAGAAGCTCTACTGCTACTGCTGACAGTTACTCTACTTTTTAAATTACATCTTAGTTGTGGATAACTATGTCATAGCCCATAGTTCTTGCACTTACACTGGTTATAATATTGGACTAATTTCTGGGAGACCCAGGTTAGAATTTCTAGAGCTTGCTGAAGAAGTGTGCACGCACATGAAAGCTTTTACTCAGAATTAAACTTTGTTGGTCTTAAAGCTGCCACTGGACTCAGATTTTGTTCTGGAGCTTGCTGGGTGACCTTAGGCCAGTCACAAAGTCTCAGCCTAACCTACCTCACAGGGTTGTTGTGAGGGTAAAATGGAGGAGATTCATGCCTTTGACCTTGTTGTTTACAACTTTTCTTCATAACCTCATACACAAATGCATTCCTATACCTATCCCCCATCATGCAGCGGACAAAGGGGACTCTAGTCCCCGAAAATGTATCCCAGAATAAAAACCTGGTAGTTTGGAAAGTGCCACAAGACACATATTTAACTTTATACATGCTATGTGGTGGTATGGAATTAACTGTGCTTTACCGAACTTTAAGGATAATCTCCCATTTTATTTTCATACTTTGGTTTCATAGATGATGCACCAGTATACATGTTCTGCAGATTGGGGATGGTTGAGTTTGGTACTGGTACTGCTCTCTAAGCATGGCTCTTTTAAAATTCAACACAGGTTGGAACATGTTTATGATTTCAAACTACAGCTGAACTTTTCAAATTCAGAGTTCAGATCAAAGCATGGATTTTCTGTGGGGAAAACCAATCCCTTTTTCACAGCTGTGCAAATCAGACTGTATTTAGATGGAAGGTTGGATCTCTTGGGATTCTCCACCTATCTTCTACCAGCCAGACCTTTTTAGTATAATGTACAGTGAGAAGCTCCAGGACAGCACTACTTTGGTTTCTTCCCTTGGGAGGAAAAAGCACTGGAGACTTATATAATCATTTGTAATATTCACTTTATTTACAAATACACAAGTTTTGTTTAATATTGCATAGTTTATCAGCACAGTCCAAGAGGTGGTGGTGGGGAGGGAGCTGACAAGCTGCTACACTGGCCAGTCTTAGAGAGCCAGTCAGCTTCCTAAGCTACCCTAGCCTGGGAATGCCCCCCAGAACTGGCATAAAGTTATGCCATCAATAACTGTACCACAGCCCATAGGAGACAATAGAAAAATTCAAAATAAAAATAAGGCCTCGACTACTTACCAGAAATTTTGGCTGTTGAGCTTCTGGCTATTCCCCTACCTAGAAGTGGCAAGGGTAGCTCTAACAATTGCCAGAAACTCTGGAAATCTTACCATAGAGTTTCTGGCAATTGATAAAGTTACCCTTATCACTTCCAGGTAGCTTTAGGAATATCCAGAAACTCTATAGCCAGAACTTCTAATAAGTAGATGAAGCCTTAAAAATTTTTTTTCATCCCAGGATGATTGCAGCCCCCACCCTTTGGTCGAGTTTCCACTTACCAATCAGCTAAGCATTGGTGGGCAAGGGCTACAATTGGCTGGAGGTCTCTCACCATAAGTGGGAAAATGGGAACCCTATGTGTGGCTAACATGTCTCATTTCAGAATCCTTGCAGGTACCCCATCTCTGGGGACACAGAGTGATCAGTGAGCAGGGTTATGGATCCAGCAGGTTCAGCCCAGGAGTCTGCACCCACCTTTTCCTTCCTTCCTGTACACACTTTGGGTGATGCCTCAACAACACAGGCTCTACAGTCAAGATTAGCAGTGCATGTGTATGGGGACAATCAAAGGCAGGTGCACCCAGCAACATGCTGCACATTATAGGATGGGGTATTCTCCAGGGAAAATGTATCTAGGAGTACTAACCATGATGCTTGGGTGTGTGTGTGTGGGTGATATGGAAGGGATGCTGGCATCCCTGTACTAGACTGTGAGCATGATTCCTTGCCAGGGCACCACCCCAAGTGGGGGAATGGGGGATAACTGGAGGTTGGGGGTGACTGGCAGCTGCCTCACTGCGCCCTGTGGATCTGTTGGCCAAGCAACCTTGTCACCTGTTGCCTTGCAGGATCAGAGCTCTATGCAGCAGATGGAGTAGACACAGCTGAGGTGCAACCCACACAGCGGATGAGTAGATGACTGTGGCATAAGTCACGGAGGAAGGGGTCCTGACACATGGACCATGGGGTGAGGAACCACAGACCCTATTGGCATGGTTGCAGTGGTCAAGACTGCTATGCTATTTGTCACCATTGCATATATCTCTATTTGGTGCAGGTGGTAATTCAGCAGGGAGGATACTTGGGAGGATGACTTTACTGTTATGATAAGAGCTGACTGCATTGAGCAATGGTTTTGTTTTTCAGATTTCTTCCTTTAAAAAAAACACAGAAAAAAAAGAACAAGGGGAAAAAAACTTTAAATCCAGAAACTAAATAAAGTTTAAAAAGTAAACGAACAACAACAACAAAGATATGCATAAAGCAGAAACAAAAATATAACAACAATGGTGGTAGATCGATGCATAAGTTTCTACAAACAGTTTCCAAATATCTAAAAACAAGTCCATATGCAATTGCTGTCTATATGCCACATGTTCAAATATTGATTGAGTTCTAAGGTCCTCGATCCCTTGATTTACTGGAGGTGGGCCTTTATCTTTCCAGTGTTGTAATATGAGTCTTTTAACTGCAGTAAGTGCATGGAGGGTCCACATTCGTTGACCATTGTTTAGCCTCCAAGAGATGGGTAGATAGTTTAAAAGTACACAAGCATCCTCAGAAATCAATGAACATTCTAACATAAAATTGATATGAGTAATAATTTCTTCCCAGCAAAACCAAATGACTGGACATACCCAAAGCATATGTTTAAGGGACATGCCCTGAGAATTACAATGCCAACGGTTAGACACTTTACTCAGTCCTTTGCTAAGAAGTCTCTGTGGTGTTCAGTGTATTATAAACAATGTTGACCCTCTTGCTCTGCTGTGGGGCTGCCATCTCACTGTTCAGACCCAGGGAAGATAATGATGCAATTGATGCTGCCAGGCTTCATGGTCTGAAGTAGAAAGGGAATACAGTGAATAGAACCTGTATAATATAGCCAAAGCGAAACACTGTACATATGTGACAATTGTTATGTACATACAGTGTTTAGCTTTGGCTATATTATAGAGGCCAGTCTTCATGGGGCAACTGGATCTCTGTTTTGTTTAGTTGCAAAATTAATGCAGTCCAGAGCCACTACAGGTTGGCAGTGAGGGTGCATGAGGAGCATGGGGTAGACAGGGTGCAAGGGTGCAGCATGGAGAGATTGTGAAGGGCCATCTCAACCAAAATGGAGGAGGCCTGGAGAAGCCCATCCTGTTCCCCTTTTTGCAGTTTATGGGGACAAAATGTCAGCCCCAAAACCTTTGCCTGCTTCTGAGCCATGAGCCCTGCTGTCCTAGTGCCTTTCCACTGAGCCAGACCTGTATGTGCCGTATTGTCTGCTACCTCCCATGTGGCTAGTGGTGACATCAGGGCTGCAGTGTAATACCTAATGCTTCATGGCATACCTCTTTTGTGTCTGCCTTCTTGGCCCAGTGTTTACAGGTTGTTGTTCTTTGGTGTGGGGGAGCCTGGCCTCTGTCTCTCTTTTTCTTCCATTGTTTTGGGTAAGAGGATATATACAGCTTGGAGCAGTAATGGTTGCATGTGGCCAGCACTTCTGCTGTGGAACGGGTGAGCATCCTGTTTGCTGCATGAGCCCCATGGGTTATGGGAGGACACTCTGGCCACTTGCTTTTGTTGGGGTTGTCTTGTTGCTGGGTCCTTTCAGCCTGTTCTCTGGTGCTCCATGGGAAGAGGGAGTGGTGTCAGGGGGCAGTAGCTAGATTGGCAGGCAGTGATTGGCTGTATCTATGTGTGGAAGAAGAAGAAGAGTTGGATTTATACCCCACCCTTCACTCAGAGTGGCTTACAATCTCCTGTCCCTTCCCCTCCCCACAACAGACACTCTGTGAGATAGGTGGGGCTGAGAGAGCTCTGAGAGAACTGCTCTTGAGAGAACAGCTCTGAGAAAACTGTGACTGACCCAAGGTCACCCAGCTGGCAGCATGTGGAGGAGTGGGGAATCAAACCCAGTTCTCCAGATTAGAGTCTGCTGCTCATAACCACTACGCCAAACTGGAACATCATTGGGTGCCACTGCCTGATTGGTAAGTTTTGCTGGGGTTGCTGTGGACTCCAACATGCTCTTTATGTGGAAGGGCACATCCCCCCCCCGCAGAATGTCCACAGTGATCCAACCAGTGTTGCTGCTACCAAGTTGGCCACCACTGCCAAAATGATCGTCAGGACTGGGCTGTAAAAGTTTTTTTAATGTTTTTGTATATATATCTCTGATCCCAGGATCCTGTATCTCAAGCTGCTTAAAGCAGTTTCTGTCTTGCAATCTCAAAACAACAGTTTCTGCACATACACACACTCTCCTCTCTCTGACTTGCCCCCTCCCTTCAGCTGGCCCTTCACCCCCTCCAAGTTTTTTTTAAAACCCCGAAGGGGTATTTTTATTGTTTTTCAATAGACTACAAAACTACAAGGAAAAAATTGGGAAGGGACTACATCTATGGATAAAGAAAAGATACCCACACTAATTAAAAACCCAAGAGTGAGAGATCATATCCCAGTTAAACTAAATGTTAGTATTACATTTGTTAATAAGACAATATATTTGTAGAGTTCTTGCTTTGCACTGCTTCTATGTTAGTAACTTGAGAAGACTTTCTGAGCATCTTCATTT
>NW_015165846.1:321972-332618 GCF_001447785.1 Gekko japonicus | reverse complement strand
ACGTCAGTTCCCTCCTCTGGCCTCGGGCTCTGACTACCTGGTTTCGGTTTTAACTTTCCTTGTGTCACCGCCATTTTTCCAATTTGTTTACAAATTCAAACCATTATGCAAAGGCTCAAAGGGCTCGTCGTTTCGCTGCAGGCACTCAGATAAGTCTCTCAAAACAAATCGCTGTTTGCTTCCCCCTCTCCCCCTTTTCTTTGCTTGACTCTTTATGTGCATAGGAGGCATCCCTCCCTGCTCTCCGCTTTCCCATGGGGGGGGGGGGTTGCTTATCAATCAGTCCACTCAGACAGAACTCACATTCATTGTCGGTCTTCAATCAGACCTCGCTCCCAATCATCGTTATTCCACTCGATCTCTTGCGCTTGCCCAGTCGAACTAGCTTGTGCCCGAAGGCCACTCAGCGACCGGACCGTCAGGTGGAGGGAAGCCTCTATTCTCTGGCAAATAGCCGTTGAAAAGGCTAACCCTCAAAAGCCCTCTGGCTTGGAGCCCTTCCCAAAAGCTCCGTGGAGGTGGCACCCCTCCATTGTCGCTGGTGTGCTAATCGCTCTTCTGCGGGTCGGAGAGAGCGACTGCCATCGCTAGTCCACTTCCGGTTCTCACCCCCTCCAAGTTTTGATAGGTACTTGAACAGGGAGGGGACATCCCCTAACAATTAGTACCCATTCATATCCTGTTGCCGTAGACCTTGGCTTTCACCAGGTGTGTCAGTTCAGGCCATGTCCATAGTGAAAGACACAGTCACAGTACTTGACAGCAGTTTCACAGCCATGTGTAACCTTGTCCATTTTACGGAAAAAACTCTCCATACCAACGTAGACCAGGCAAAAAAAAGAAAAGCAGTAAAATTCTATCCGAGTTATGTCTCCGTTGCAAAAATGTAGGCTTCTTTGCTCTGGTAATTTTCTTAAGTAGAAAGGAAGAAAAACCCCCGCTCCTTTATATAATTGTGGTGAAATATCAAGTTGCCCTTACTAATTTATGACTCAGTCTATCTGCAAATAATACACTGCTCCTGTGGGTAGAATTTACAAGTTACGTTTCTTACAGAATGGGCCTGGCATCTTAGTAATGATCCCACATCTTCGATAAAGGTAAATGAGATGAAATAAAGCAATTTTTACCCTCTCTGTAAATGACAGTTACTGACTTGAAGGTCCACATAAAGGCTGGACATTCCTGAGAACATTAGAAAACCAATGTCTATAACATTCAGATGTTAGCACAGCCCTTGACGCCAAAGAATAATTTTTCATACTTCTGCAGTTGCAGAGAGGCAGGCTCCCATGGCAATTGTCAATATATTCCTTCTTTTCTTGAAGTCTCAGGAAAAATGATGTGGCTGCTTGGTTTCCCAACAGACCTTTGTGTGATGTGCTATGGTGAAGCATATTTGTGTATGTTTACTGAAAATGAGTGGAACATACTGCAGAATGAACAATCTCTGAATTATTTACTACAAACACATGCTACAGTTTGGTATGCTACATTTTGAATATTAAAGTAACCCATCAATTATGAGAAGGGTCTAATCCAGGCAGGGCCGACCCGAGGCGAGGCTGCAGGCTGCAGATGCCAACCTCCCAGTGGGGCCTGGAGACCGCCTCAACGGGAGCCCAGCAGCAGGGGGACCGGGTGCTCGGTCGGCGGTGGTGGCAGTGGCAGCTCCAGCGGCAGGTAAGGAGCACTGCCAAGAGGGGGTAAAGGGCCATGCAGTCCCGGGGCATGCCAAGGCAGAGGGCTGGCTGGCTGGCTCAGGCACCAGCAGAAAGAAAGAGCTGCGGCGCCGGCGGCGCGGCCTCAAGTTTGTGCACTGAAGGGGGAAGAGAGGATTGTGTGAATCAGCCAGCCAGCCAGCCCTCCATCTCGGCACGCCCCAGGACTATGCGGTCCTTTACCTCTTGGCAGCGCTCCTTACCTGCTGCTGGAGCTGCCACCACTGCCGCCGACCGAGTGCCCATGGTGGTAGGAGGTAGGTGGACGAGGGGGTAAAGGGCCGTGCGGTCCTGAGGTGCGCCGAGGCAGAGGGCTGGCTGGCTCAGGTGCCAGCAGAAAGAAAGCGGACTGGGGCTCGTGCGCGACCGGCCAGCAGCAGGACGCGCTTACCTCAAGTCCTGCCTGGCGGCACCTGCAGCAGCTCCAGCGGCCTTGGCTCTCCCGGCAGGCGGCGGCAAGCATGGCCCAGCACAGGCTCCCCTCTTTATGTGCCTGCTCTGCTAGCGCCTCTCCCCACCAACCGTGGGTAAGGATAAGTTGCCGGAGAGGGGCCGGGTGGGCGGGATGTGGAGGGGAGCCTCGAGGATCTCCAGATCGGCGCTGGCTTTTGGAGGGGAGGGGGTGAACTTCGGCGCCCCCATCCAGGGCCCGCCACCTCATCCAGGGCCTCCCACTTTAGCCGAGTGCCTAGTTAGCCTAGTGGGGGAGCCGGCCCTGAATCCAGGCATGGGGGGGGGATCCAGTCACAAATGTAGTGATCAAATACTACATTCTGTGAGGATGGTCCCAAGTTCTAATTCACTATGGCAAATTATTGTCCCTCTCATCCTTCAGCTTCTAGATTATTGTCAAGTGATGAAGATAAAGGAAACGGAGACTCAGTAAATCTTAAATCCTGGGATTTACAGGCTGATGCCAGCCTATCCCCCCAGTAAATATGGCAACAAGCAATGCTTGATTATACAATTAGATATTTCTGCTCTGGTGAATTAAGTCAGTGCCTTTTCTAAATGTTCTATCCCTATTCTGTCCCTGCCAGCTTTCTCTCAGAATACTCCTCAATTAATTCAGCCACTTGTTATCACAAAGACTCTTAATATGATAGAGCTTAAAAGAAGTGAAGGGCATATTTGGAATTCTTAGGTAAGGTGTCAGAAATATTTAAGTGAACAATTACAGTAGCAAACAATTTGCAGGGGAAAAAAAACTGGAACCAGAAAACTAAAGAACACACATGCATTGGAGGGAAGAGATTATTTTTGTCAAGGGCAGAACTGTTACAACCTGTTCTGCCTCCCTTCCCACACTATGGATTAGTCTGTTGATGGCAAGTAGATTTATTGTTTAGTAGTTTGTGTTTAAATCTTCTGTGGCACTGATGAGTTTATGTTGTTACTGTTTTTTGATATTGTAAGCTGCTTTGGCCCTGACCTGGATGGCCCAGGCTAGCCAATTGTTAGATTTCAGAAGCTAAACAGAGTCAGCCCAGATTAGTACTTGCATGGGAGATCATCAAGAAGTCCAGGGTTACTATGCAGAGGCAGGCAATGGGCAAGCCACCTCTGTTGTCTCTTGCTAGGGAAGGGCATGAACTAGCTCATAAACTAAAGTTTGTGATTAATTTTGGTTGGTTTGTGGTTCGCAAACTGAAGTTCTAGGCAGGTCGACCAGCATGAACTTTCCATGAACCTTCAAGTGGTTTGTGGTGCTACATGGTGGTTTGTGAATGGATACATTTCCAGACAACCTGTCTCTGTTCAATCAAAATGTTTATCAAACATCAAAGCAATGGGGGGTAGAACTTGGAGAGTACTGCTGGGCACTCTGTACATTGTACTGGTTCTTCTGGGCTTGCAAAAATGCCCCCCTTGGATTGTGATTGCACTTGCAATGCCACATTGGCACTGGGTTCTTCTGGGCACTAGTACATTGCACTAGTTTGCTGGGCTTCCAACCCCCCCCTTGCTTGGAGTGTGATTCTGTGCTAGACATCAGTTCTGTTGAGCTGGCATTGCCACAATGGCAGTGGGATTTGCTTGGCACTAGTCCATTGCACTGGTTCTGCTGGGTTTGCAAAAATGCCCCCCCACCTTCATTTTCTACTGCAGAGATTCTCTGGTTTGACCTTAGTCCTGTTCAGTTTGCACTGCCACAGTGGCACTGGTTCTGCTGAGCACATTGCACTGGTTCTGTTGGCTTACAAAAATGTTCCCCCTTCAGTTTCTACTGCAGAGATTCTCTGGTACTTTGATTTTGTTCTGCTGGGCTTCTATTGCCCTTGCTTTTTTGCTGTTCCCCCCTTCATTGGAAAAAATGAAGGATGGTACACCTTCTTTGGGGGGGAGGGCTGTAACTCAGGCCCCATAAAGCCAATCCTCACCAAACTTGGAGGGCAGGTAGAGGAGAGTCAGCCAGCAATCCCCTGTGAGAATGTTGTCTCTAGCTTGCCAGGGGAGTGGCGTTCCACCACATCACGAACTGTGATGGTTTGTGGCTCAAGAATTGGGCATGCCATGAGCCACAAACAAAAATGAACTGCACTTTCTCAGTTTGTGCCCATCCCTATCTCTTGCTTTGAAAACCCTATGAGATCACCACAATTCTGCTGCGGCTTCACAGCACTTTCCACCACCAAGCTGCTTTGATCCCACATTGAGTGGAGAAAAGTGGGTTAAAAGTGGCCAAATATATACATAAAATAAATGAGCATTCAGGTTACCTCAGACCTTAAACTTCTGCCACAAACCCAGGCACAAAAGACTTTGCTACCATTTTACATGGTAACCTGGATAGTGGCAAACACAATTAATTAGAAATGGGAATAACTCTCTGGCTAAAAGTGTTTCAAGAAAACTGTGCATATTCATCTATCCCATAACTTTAATCCCTCTCTACTCATAAAACATATTATGATCAGGGAGAAAAAGGAATCATGAAAATATTATCTATTATCATTATTGAACAGCGTGCATTTCTTTTCCTTGAGCTAGATTTGAGTCTAGTAGCACCTTAGAGACCAACATAATTTTTTTGGGGGGGGGGGGTGATCTTTTGAGAGTCAAAGGTCCCTTTGTCAGATACAAGTAGGAATGGAAATCCTTGAGTCCTTATATCCCAGTCTGAAGGTGGGAGGGGTGTTGCAAAGAAAGGAGTCAGAATGCAAGGAGCAATGCAAAATGTAATCAGTTTGATTTGAGCAGGGGAGAAATGCTTCGGTGCAAGAAATGAGCATCTGCAGTGAGATAAGAATCCCATGTCCTTATTCAGCCCTGGTGGGTCTAGTATTCTGAATATGTGAATAAACTCAGGTTCAGAAATCTCACATTGTAATCTCCCTTTGATGCTTCTTCATTTGAGGACTGGCACTCTTAAGTCAACAATGGAATGTCCTGGAAGATTAAAACATTTGCCCACTGTTTTTGGAGTGTCATAATTTTTAATGTAATGCCAGATTTATGCATAGGGACAGACCTGTCTGTCTGATGTAGAGAGTGGAAGGCCATTGTCGACACTTGATGGCATATATAATAATGGAAGATGAACAAGTGAATGAACGTATGTGTGTACTATCAATGAATGCTGTTCTTGATTCTTAATTTGTGTTTGTGTGGGGGAGGAGAATCCTCCTGTTTTAATTACAAAACTAACTGAACAACTGGAAGCATTCATTACACCTTCTTACTGCACAAGAGTACCAAAATCATTTGGAATAGCTACTGTGCTGCTGCATGTGTTCTGGGATATCTACTTGGAAGGAATCATGAAGAAGGAAAAAAGGCATCCCAAGGAGCACTGAGAAGGTAGAAGGTTGATGTACCCCAAGATTCCCAGTGAGCTACTTGTAAAGAATACTTCTAGCACTGGCAGCAATGAATTGCATGGGCCTGGGTCTTAAATCCTGTGATGATATCTTTATAAATAAAAATAGGCTAGAGAAACTCTACATGCATTTCCAGCCTCTGACAAGAAGTTTTGTGATAAAAAAGAGCAAATAAAAATTTGGAGTGTTTGCAGGTTGGGAAAAAAATCCCCTCTAGTCAAAAGGGAGGGGGTTGTACGTGCATGTATCAAACATGCCTCAAGCATATAGTCAGCCAATATCATTTGATTAATCTCTCTGCAGCTATTTGCTTCCCATATAAGTGTCTAATTCTGCCTAGATAGTTTTTGGGTCCCCTCTGATCTACCTAATTTGTCTATCAACACAGACCTGCAATTAGGTTATTAAAAATGTTAGAAGAGATGGGAAATATCTTCAAGCCATGAGAGATTTGGATAAAGCCTTTGAAAGGCAAAGAAATAGAAAATATTATTATGCACATCCATAGAACGAAGACAGCAAGAGAGAGAAAAGAATGCCCTATAGGGATCTTCCTTGATTTGATAGAAAGACTGGTTCCACAAACAAACCTGAATTTGGGAGAAGTATGATTGTTTTAGCTTTTGAAATATGTTTTTTGCAGCAGCAAAATATTGTTTTCCCATTTCTTTATTGGCTGAACACCTCTGGAATGTTCAGTGCTTCCCTTATATCAAAAGTGTCTATGCAGAGAGTCCAGAAGAAAAACCTCAAAACAGTAATTTATTAACAGTGTACTCCCAAGCAGAGTTACATCTTTTTAAGACTATTAAAATCAATGGACTTGGAAGGGTATAACTCTGTTTAGGATAGTATTCTTTTTTCATCACTACAGCTCAGAGTGCAGATGGGAATTTCTGATCAAGCTTAGATGAAATCAGCAAGCAAAACAACAACACCATTAATAGATAAAGACTAATTTCTGAGTTTACTTTATCCATCCCCACCTGTCTTTTCCTTGCTGCTTGTGATTTTCTACTATATGGAGCCCTTGGTGACTTCACACAAAACCATGTTGTATCCCAATTAACTGACATGGCTATTTTTTAATTTCTCTCTCTCTTTTTAATGTTGTCATTGTGATCTATTTTGGTTCACCTCACTTTCATCAGTAGTTGAATCTGTTGGCAGACTTTAAATATACAAAAGAAATAGAGCACTGACTTTTTAGAAAAAAATAAGTAGGTTTATTGCAGAAGAACAAACTCTTAGAGAACATAGAAGTGAGAGGACCTTAACTATCCAAACTAGAGAACATAGAAGTGAGAGAACCTTAACTGTCTAAACTAACTGCTGAAGGAGGAACAACAAGAAGGAAGCTCTGCAGTAGTAGGAAGTCTTCAGAAGAGCCAATGAGGAGACAGCAAGGACATAATTTGAAATTGTGGGCAGTCCCTAATCTAGCTATGATAACTACCAGTCCTTCAGCTGTTCCCCTGTAGGGTGATCTTCAAATCTTTTTCATAAGGATGCACTTATAGACCTTGCATATTTCAATAAAATCTTTGTTTCTTTTACTTCATTTTACACTATCTACAGCATAATAGGCCATTTATATGCAATTGACACAGAGGTAAAAATGGAACACCATGATTTTCAATGAGAAATCTTTGAACTGAGGAAAAAGAAATGGGTGTGAAAACAAAGTTCAGGGATTCATTTCAAACTGAGGTAACAACATGGTATTGATAGATTCAGGTGGGGTAGCCATGTTGGTCTGAAGTAGCAGAAGAAAGTTTGAGTCCAGTGGTACCTTTAAGACCAACAAAGTTTTATTCACACTATAAGCTTTGGTGTGCGAGCACACTTCCTCAGATACAATGGAACAGAACCTCCACAACCATTACTCATAGTGCATGGAGTGGGGGTTGTTGTCAGGGAGGACCATTTAGAGTCAAGATGCATAAGTGCTGGGTGATTATAGCTGAGATTGGCTGTAAGAAAGATCTGTGAATGGTAGTAAATTCTCATACAAATACAAGAGTTAACAAACAGATGTAGGAACAAGGTTTGAGTCCAGTGGCACCTACAAGACAAATAAAGTTCAAGTGAGAACTGAGAGACTTTGAATGTACACTCCTTCAGAGTATTTAAAGTGGGATATTCAAATTGAACCAGGTTCAATTCAATTCAAGGATCCCACACATGGACCAAGATTTTCCTGCTTCATTCCTCCCACAGCAGGCTGAAATGCCCCGTGAAGTTCTGTTCTTGGGAGAGTGGGAACTTTCAGGAACAGGATTGGGGGAGCATTTGGGATTGCTGTGGGAAGTGGGAAAATTGCACTGTGGGTGAAAATCCTTGCATCCATGGAAATGTTAACCTGAATTCAATCCACTGTTTAAAATTTGGTCTCATCCTTAATCCCAGTGAGGTATTTTGCTAACCCTAAGGAGAGACCAAAGAAAAGGAGAAACTCAAGCTCCACATTATTTTGACAAAGGTATGTTTCCAAATTCATGTTTGCTGAGGTAACAAGAGGGCTGGCCACCTACAGGGGAGGATTAGCATTATTCCTCCTGTACTTTCCATCAGTCAGATTCAATACTAGTTTTAGAGCTTTTTTGAGGGAAAAGCCATTAAAAACAGCCTGGTAGCATATAAAATGAGCAGGATACTTCTCTTCTGCAAATGCCTCTTTCTCTACTGTATTTGTATAAGAAAATACAGGGTTGGGGATTCTGTTTTCTTTGTAATAAGCTCTGCTCATATTATCAGGAAAAAAACCTAGAGGGAAATTCGAAAAAACATTTATCTTCATTTTCTTCTCCCGCTTCCTATGTACACTTTGATTGCAAGGGCACAGGAATAGAACTGGGGAGGCAAGGGGTTCAAATCTCTATCTTGGGCCTCTCTCTCAGATTTACTTCTCTCTTATGGCTGCTGAGGTAGGACAAAGGCTGAGATTCAAATATAATAAATAAATAATAAAAAGACAGGAGCTGCTGCTGCATCTGGAAAATTTACGATTTGGACAGAAACAATTAGTGGCAAACTGTCCAAACTCTCTGCATTCATGTAACAGGGAGCTGGGAAGGAAACTAAACCACCACACAAAACAACCAACCCGTCACACCTTGATAATCAATTCCCCTTATTAAATGTAGTCCTCCTTATACGAGCAATTCCAGTATGCTATTGATTGCAGTAATATTTCTAACCCTGAGTAGGGCATTGCTTTATATTGCTTCGAATCGCCATATTTTGTAGTGATATCTATTCTCTGAACCTTATTTCATAGCCGCATGTGTTTTGTACTCCCTTTAGTATACTGTGTGAGACTGAATGAATCCACCACATTGTCTGGCTCACAGCACTGTGAAGCAGCAAGCTGGTCCCATATAGCTGCTTATAATTTTGAATGGAAAATATAAAGCTATTGCCAGCAGCGTGGGGAAAGGGGTGGATATAACAAATGTTGAATGAAAAACCAAGCATTGCAAGTGAGGCCACAGGCCGCTAGATGGCATCTTTGAGAGAGACTTTAGGCGGTCTTGCTGTTCTCTATCACCATTCATAGAATCTGATTCACAAAGCTTAGTCTGTAGTGAAAAGCATCAATGGACAACAAAGCAGATAGTGAGGGATGAAGTGATATATCAGCCTCACTGCTGGATGTCATAACCTGGATTTTTGGATCCTTCTTTGTAAATTGTTAGGGATTTCACATACTTCCTTTATCTGTTTTGCTGCCTTTGCTAGATATATATGGCATAAAATTAGAGAATTTTAAAAGGGCATATGCCATGCATGAATTAAATTCAAATATGTAATGTTTTTGTCATTCTCTGCCTTTGTATCACTTTCCAAATATTTAGCAATCTCAGTTTTCAATGAATGAGGCTGATCAGAAACACAGGGCTTGTCTTGTGAAATGAGCTAGAAATATGTGGGACAGATATGATTTAAAAAAGACTATGTGTGCAGTTCAGATGCATTCAGGAAAAGTATATTTTAAAGGATATTTCACAGCCCTACAGAAATCTGACCTATCTGAGAACATTGTGTGTATATCCATATAGAAAAGGTACATTGTATATGTATATGCTGTGTGTATATACATAAAAAGGTAAAGGTTTCCCTTGCTCAAAAGCCAGTCGAATCCAACTCTAGAGAGCGGTGCTCATCTCTGTTTCCAAGTTGAAGAGCCAGTGCTGTCCAAAGACTTCTCCGTGGTAATGTGGTTGGCATGACTAAACACCGAGGTGCACGGAATGCTGTTACCTTCCCCCCGTAGTGGTACCTAATTATCTACTTGCAATTTCTTGCTTTCAAATTGCTACATTGGCAGGAGCTGGGGCCAGAGATGGGAGCTCACTCAGTCATGTGGCACTAGGGTGTTGAACGGCCAAACTACAGACCTTCTGATCTGCAGCTCAGCATCTTAATCTCTGAGCCACCGTGGCCCAGTGTATATACATATAGGAAAAGTATTGAAGGATACCTAAGTAAGGCATATGGTGGAAATACCTCTTACATCTGTTTGTGCCTTTCTGGAGCACAAAATGGAATTGCAGCCTTATTCTGTATAGTGTTATGTTCTTAAGGACACATTTTAGCTCCAATTTATTTGATATATTGGAGTAATTGTAGATTATGTGTGTGAGTGGGGAAGGTCTGATAATGGTCAAGTAGAAGAACGGCATAGGATTTTCTAAAAATTGACTTAAAATAGTCTGGGGAAATTTATTTATTTATTTGATTTATAGCCTGCCCTCCCCGCCGAAACAGTTGTTGAGTCAGGAGCTACCCAGTTTATTGATTTCCAGGTGGGAAAAACCTATTAATTGAAGAAATGCCCTACTTAAAGCTAAGTTAACATTTTAGGGAAAGTTTCTCAGAAACTGAAATATGAGATGCCGCTACGTTGAAGAGTGACGTTTCATGCTGTATTAGTTAAGCTAGTGAGTTGGTTAATCAAGTAAGTGCTTGAGAGCACTTTGCTGGCAATTTTTTGTTGCCGAATTTAAACTTATGCTAGAAGATCAGTGGAGGAGAGAGCAAGAGACAATGGGATTCTTAGGAATAGCAAAAGAATTGAACATATAATGGAGGCACTGTAGAT
>NW_015165846.1:312219-321902 GCF_001447785.1 Gekko japonicus | reverse complement strand
TGGAAACATGTATGAAGTGTGATTGACCAGATTAAGGATGCCAGCCTCCAAGTGGGACCTGGAGATCCCTTGGAATTAGAGCTTATCTTCAGACTACAGAGATCAGTTCCCTTGGAAAAAATGGATGCTTTGGAGGGTGGACTGTATGGCATTGTACACCACTGAGGTTCCTGTCCTCCCTGGGCTCCATCCCCAAATCTCCAGGAGTTTCCCAGCCTGAATCTGGCAACTCTATCCCCCCATCCCCTGCTGGGGGCTGGCGGGGAGGGGGGGCTACACCAGACCAACTAGCTTATTTATAATTTTAAAATAATTTGGCTGCTGAATTGCTTCCATGCTCAATTCAGTGTGTTGGTTTTAACCTTTAGAACCATTTGTCATGGGTTAGCCAGGACTCAGCTATAGTGAGGACTCCTCAGGAGAGAGGACTCCTCAGGAGAAAAGGAGCCCCGGGTAGCTAGCCTTGAATTAATAGAAGTTGACCAGCAAGAGAATGAGATGCAGGCTTGTTAGGATTCACAGCCAACAGCTGGGGCAGAGCCACCGACACCCTTCAGCCCTTATTCAACAGGTGAAACTCAATTGGTCATTTCCAGCCCTCCAGTATCACCCACACCCTTAGAGGGCTGCAGACAGAGGCTGAGAACAGAGCTACAGACAAGATGGCAAAGTGCCCACCTCCTGGCCTGCTGCCAGGTGCTTGCTGATGACAAAAATGAATAGTTGCAGGATTACTTCTGAGCAGCTGACAGCAAGCATGACCCTTAGGCATGAGGCTATAAAAAACAGCCAAGATGATAACTGCTCACCCACTGCCTCTGCCTTGCCTAATTCTTGAAAGCCTGATCTTCGACTGAATGACCTTGCCTTGCCTGACTTCTGGAACTAGGGTTGCCAAGTCCCCCCGAGGGTGGGGATACCCCCGCCCGAGAGGCCCGTTCCCTACCAGTGGGGATTGGGCCGCCGGGGGGACCCCACCCCTAAAACGCATGACGTGCCTGGCATGAACACATCACCTGGCGGTGACGTGATTGCATCGGGCATGTTGTGGGGGACACTTTATCATCCGAGGGAAAACTCTATGGTTTTCCCTCGGATGATTGTGGCCCTGCCCCAACATGCACGATGTGATGATGTAACTTCTGGGTGATGTGTTCACACTGGGCACGTCGTGCACATTGGGGGTGGGATTAGGGGATCTCCAGGCCGGTGACCGGGAATCCCCCGCTAAACTGTAAGTGGCACTTGGGAACCCTATCTGGAACCCTGGCTTCGGACTGCACGACCCCACCCTGCCTGTCTTCTGAAACTTGGTACTCAGAGCCTGCAAGCCATTGCGCCTTTCATGAGTAGGGTTGCCTGCCTCCAAATAAGGCCCGGAGTTCTCCTAGAATTCCAACTGATCTGTAGATTTTGGTTGCCCTGGAGAAAATGGCTGATTTGTAGGATGGGCTCTATGGCATTATACCCCACTGAAGTCTCTCCCCACCCCAAATCCTGCCTTTCCCAATTCCTTAATCTGGAGTTGGCAATCCTGCCTGAGTTGGGCATCTTACCTGAGGCCTTTATATCTATGGGCCTGTTTTCACCCATATGTGTCTACTAGGCAGTGTTTATTATCAGACCTGCCACTGGTTCCTCCACATCTCTGCTCAGGCTTGTGCTTTCCTGGTGGCTATTCCTTTGTGATTAAATTTCCTTTAAACTACTTTGAGTCCTGTTGATCAGGAGAAAAGCAGGGTATAACTATTTTAAATAAATAAAATAAAGCTGATCACAATCCTGAAATATTGATTTGTTTCTTGTTGGAGCCAGCTAAACCTGCAGAACTACAGCACTTGCTATCCGCCTATTGAAACCACATTTAAACACAAATTATAGAAATGCCATCATTAGTTGTTGTGTTATGTCTCTAACAAAAGCTAATCTGCCTCAAATGGTATGAAGTAGGATACTAAATTGTGCAATTCACTTGGTTGGGCATTGTCATTATTTCCTGTTGGCTATCCAGTTTTTTTCACTGTTCTGCTTTCACTGTCCTGAGTTTCTTGTGCCACACCACTCTTACCAAGCTGTTGGGTTTTTGTTTTTTTAAATTTGGCCAGTTTAACTTTTGACATGATGCAGGATCATCACTTTGCAAAATGTGTTTTTGTGTGCTCCTTCAGAGGATTACTAGATTTAAGCTTCAGTGCAGCCATAAGAGAAAAACATTCAATCATTCTGAATTAATCCCGCTGAACTTTGTGCTCCTGCAACTTCAGTTACATCTTCACTAAATTATTTTTCACCTGCTGAAATGGATTTTCTTGTGTCTGTAAAATCTAAGAGTAGTTTTGGTGAATATGGGAATCAATCAGCAAGTTCTTCAGTGTCCAGTTCTCTTAATATCATTTAGGATTGTCAAGAATGATGCAGGGTTATTCCCTTGAACTCACTTTGGTGATTTAAAAGATATCATGGTTTGGCTGAGGGCAAAAACAAAACAGGAATCCAACACATGGACTTAATACCTGTTGGCAATTGGCAGGAGACAAAACAACAACAACAATCACAGCATGCTCAAGTCTCCAAAATGGAAGCACACAGGCAAATTAGAATAACATTTGATGAAATGGGTTCTTGGCAGACTTGACCTGAACTTTTTACAATCAACAGCTTTGGCATCTCATGGACATTGCCAGATGCCTTCCCTCACAATTTCATGTACCACTCAGGGGCAAAACTTCAGAAATCATGGCATGATTTCTGACCATGAGAACATAAACACAGATTAGTAAGGAGGAAAACTGTAAGTACAAAGGAAGGAAGAAATCAGTCCAGGTGCTAGATTGCATATAAAGATCTTTAGTCTTGGAGGCCTAATAAGCTGCACAGCTTTCCTTGCTTGAATTCACACAGGCAACACTATATTTACTCTGTTTCCTTTTCTCCTGCTTTGACACAAAATGCTTTTCCTTGGGTTCATCAGCTGGTGCTAATGTAATGTTTAAAGGCTGGCTTACCCGAAGGACTATCCACTCTGAGCTTGTTCACCACCTCAGATCCTTTTTCTGTCAGCCCTTCCTTTGAAGTGATTGGCCAGAGCGTGATCCTGCTCTTTTTTGGTAATGGCTCAAGCATTATGAAACACCCTCCCCCAAGGGGACAGGCTATATGCTTTTCATAAGAAATGTAAAGCTGCTCTCTTCCGGTAGATATTTGGTCCCTGACCCATAAGTAGGTCATTATCATTATGGATGATTGCACACCCACTGGTTTAGCTCATGTCCTATTCCCTAGTAGTTTGACATACTGCTCATCCATGATTGTTTGGCAGGTTACTTCACTGTTTTCCAGTCTAACCATGAAGTACAGTTTTTGTAAAGGAACTAAAGGTTCAGCTAATGCTACACCATTCCCAATCTCCTCCACAGCCAAGTAGCTGGTGAGTAGCTGAGATGGGAACCTCCCTTCATCCTTAGATGCCTCAGGTGCTCACCAATTATCCCTACTTATGCCATGTCAACCCACATTGTTCTTGCTATCTATGGTTAGAACCTAACCAGCCCTCATAGACAAGACCTATTTATGACAACACCAATCCATTCAGATAATGCAAAGCAGGTTAAAAAAAAAAGGTCTGTCTCTAAGCCAATCCAAAGAAGACTAAAAAATATTGTTTGGTCAAGAGGGCCAAAGATAAAAAATGTACTGGAGTGGGAAACTTATTGTGGAGCAGCTGTGGAACAAAGCCATAGTGAAGCACATGTGCTGTATCCAGCTGGCCACAAGCAAGAATTAAAGCTAATCTTATGGGAAAAGAGCCATAAGCCTTGTGCTTTGGCCAGCATGCAGAACACTGGCACTACTAGCTTTTCACTCAAGGCAACAGGATTAATTGACCCTGATCTTGATGCACACACAGTTTATCATTGTTATTTATTATTCATGCCATGCCTATCAGCTATAGTTGGAGGGGATAAAGACTGTCATTACTTTGGCTGTGATGCCTGGGTATAGGAGAGGCAGTACAAAAGAGAGACAGGGCTGCATCTGAATACTAAACACATGATTTGACTAGGTGCACATTATAAGGAAGATTGCAAGAATGCACACTGTCTCGTTTCTTCCATCCTTTCCCTCTTGGCATTGCCAGAGATGTGCAGTTGCAATGGGGGCAGAGTATTCAGTTACCATCTGAGTTGGTCAGTTCAGCAAAAAAAAAATTGCTTTTCTTTTGGTTCAGCATGGAAAATGCCAAGTGAATCTCATAATTTTTTGTGTTTGAGTGACAAACATATTTTATGGGATGAAGAAACCCAGCGTAAGCATGAGCACATCCACTTTGGTTAGATGTTAATGCATTCCTGTAGTCCCAGTGGTCTTCTGGCAGTAGACACCTTTGCTGTAATGATGGGGTGTCCACTGTAGCCATGAACTCTGCAGATCACAGCCTCCAGAGGCAAACATACTACATTCCACAGCTGCGATCTTTCATGAGTGAGACTTGGATGTCCTCACTGCCCTCTCTTCTCTAGTATACATTTCCTTTTGTTTTTACTAGCTACTTTTGTGCAGTATGTAACATCAGTTCTCTTCCAAGGTCACGGATGGTCAGGTCAGGTAATTAAATGACACAGGGAGAGTCCTATAACTCCCATAAGGCTAAGTGAAATTGTGCATGCATGAAATAATCTTAGTAATAACATGAACTTAAATAACAAAAAACAGTAGGACTTTTAAAACAAATGCAATTTTAATTAATAATCACTGGTTGACTGATTAATTTGCTCACTGTTCATTTATATGATTGGCTGCCAAGTGACAAGCAGTGAGGACAGGTCTATGGGGAGGGGGAAAACTATGACTACTGCCAGGCTGTGTAAGAATGTACCTGCAAGAAAAAGTGCTGATTACATTGTACTATTTGAATATGTGAGGTTACCTAAGAAATTTAACTACTTGTGAACAACAGAACAGCCCATTAAAAAAAAAAATCAACTCCCACAGGCTAACAGAATGTGAGCAATATAACAAAGTTTGAATCCAGTGGCACCAGTGCCGGATTTACGCATAAGCTAAATAAGCTACAGCTTAGGGCCTCGCAATCTGCTGGGTCCTCGAATAAAAACACAATATAAAAATGATTTCAAATATTAAAAAGGTGTATATATTTTAAATTTTTCTGAGACCAGCTGATGTAATTTAAAACAGTAGGGGGCCTCTGGGTTTTGTATAGCTTAGGGCCTCAGCAAGTATAAATCCGGCCCTGAGTGGCACCTTTAAGACCAACAAAGTTTAATTCTGGGTATAAGCTTTTGTGTGAATGCACACTTCATCATGTGCATGCACAAATAGTAGGTGTTCAAGCATCCCTGGACCTACCTGCACTTTCTACAATACCTCCTGCAGAATACCTCTGAATTGTGCAATACCACACTGTCTGAAAGTGTAATGGCATGCCATCTGTTACCCAAAAAGTGTGCATTTTAATGAAATTGCAAAAGCTTTGAATGGGAAACTGGAGAAACTTGATTTTCTCCTGCTTTCAAGTCAATTATTGTTCATCCCTGGGGTTAATTATATGGCTGATGAAGAGAAGCAGATATGGCTGTAACGCTGGGAAATCTGGTTCTTGCTCCTTCCTTGTAAAATTGCTGACTTTGGGACAACTAATAATCTACAGCAGCTGCTTCCAGTATTAACAAATGATACAGGCACATGCAGTATCCAAGTTGCTGGTAGCTGGATGAGAGGGGCATTTCAAAGCAGGAATATATTTGAATACAGATGAGTGTAGCACACACCTCTCTTTCAAGATTTTGGAGGGACTACAAAATGGGGAAAAATGTTCACACATTCAGAATGGGAGCAGTAAACTTTGCCCTCATACTGGTTTAACTGTGGGCCAAGTTACAGATTCATTGAACTGAATTGTATTTGGTTTATTTATTTATTTATTTAATTGCATTTATAACCCGCCCGTCCTGCGAACGGGCTCAGGGCGGCTTACACAAGGCACAGGGTGCATACAGTATATAAAATAGATTAAAACAGATTAAAAATCAACTTCATCAGGATGCAAGAACAGAAAACCCCCACCATCTTGCATAACAGAGGGGGGGGGGACTAGGGCCGTTAATAGATGGTACCCAGCCCTCCGGCGGTATCGCTCTATAATGGAGCGGTGGTAGTAGTGGCAGTAGCGGCTCCTACTCAAATGCCTGGCATAAGAGCTCAGTCTTACAGGCCCTGTGGAACTGCAAAAGGTCCCGCAGGGCCCTGATCTCCTCCAGGAGCTCGTTCCACCAGATAGGAGCCACCACTGAAAAGGACCTGGCCCTCGTTGCAGCAAGCCTGGCCTCCTTAGGGCCCGGGGTCACCAGCCAGTGTTGTGACCCCGACCAAAGGGCTCTTCGGGGAATATATGGGGAAATGTGGTCCCTCAGGTATGTTAGACCCTGGCCATGTAGGGCTTTAAAGGTAAGCACCAGCACTTTGAAGCAAAACCGGTATGCTATAGGGAGCCAGTGCAGTGCTTTCAGTACAGGTCGGGTGTGCTCCCACCTAGGGGCGCCCACCAACAGCCTGGCCGCAGCATTCTGTACCAGCTGTAGCTTCCGGATTTGTGACAGAGGCAGCCCCATGTAGAGAGCGTTACAGTAGTCTAGCCTCGAGGTGACTGTCACATGGATCAGTGTAGCTAGGTCACTGCAATCGAGGAAAGGAACCAACTGCCGTACCAGCCGAAGATGATAAAAGGCCAATCTGGCAGTGGCTGTCACCTGGGCCTCCATCGTTAAGGTGGGGTCTAGGAGCACTCCCAAGCTTCTAACCTCCGAGGCTGGCACCAAAGGTGCCTCATTGAAGGTCGGAAGCAGGGGCCCTAATCCTGGTCCGGTCCGACTCAAGCACAGGACCTCCGTCTTCGCCGGGTTTAATTTCAGCCTGCTCAGTCTGAGCCACCCAGCCACGGCTTGTAAAGCCCAGTGCAGGTCTTCTGGGTCAGAGTCTGACTGGCCCCTCAACATCAAATAGAGCTGGGTGTCATCTGCATATTGATGACACCCCAGCCCATACCTCCAGGCAATCTGGGCGAGGGGGCGCATATATATGTTAAACAGCATTGAGGAAAGCACCGCACCCTGAGGCACCCCACATTCAAGCGGGTGCCTCCGGGACTGCTGTTTCCCTAGCATTACCCTCTATCCCCAACCTTGGAGAAATGAGGCAAGCCATTGGAGGGCAAGCCTCTGAATCCCCGCATCAGCAAGGTGGTGGAACAGCAGCTGATGGTCAACCGTATCAAATATGGCTGACAGATCTAACAACAGCAGCGCCGCCACACAGCCTCGATCCAGATGCCTACGGAGGTCATCAGTAAGGGCAACCAGCACTGTCTCTGTCCCATGTCCCGGGCGAAAACCAGACTGGAATGGGTCAAGGACAGAAGCATCATCCAGAAAGCTCTGTAGCTGAGTCGCCACCGCCCTCTCTATCAATTTGCCCAAATTGTTAAGTATGAGACCAGCCTCACTGCAAAAATACATTTTTGTTTACTTTGATGCTTCCCGTTCCCTTTAGAAATAGGAATGTATACTTTTAAAACGCCTTTGAGATGGTGCACTTAAAGCACTGAAATATTTTAGACTGATGTTCATCACTGCATGAGCTTAGAATAGGAAATCAGAAAAATAACTGTGCATTATTTCTGTATCTAATTGTATTTGGATCTCTGTGGTGCAGGGGGTGGGAGTAAATTATACAGAAAATGTATTCAAGATGATCTTAATGTTATTAGACACCTTCATTATAATGTATGATGAAGCATATAAGTGAAATTTCTCTGGACCCCATGGGTAACATATTGATTTTGGCAGACATTAAAGTTTCCATTTGGTGCTTAAACAAAATCTAATCTGACTTCAGATTTTGGAGGATATCTTACAGTAATTAGATGTGTTTGTGCTTTATTGATTTTTAAGATGAACATACACATGTAGGGAATTCTAACACTCCCTCCTCCAAGAGAAACAGGCTCCCCTGCTCTGCTAAATATCTTGCAATTAAATCTCTTTCCTAATGTGGCCATCATTGCACTTGAAATAAATAAACATGGAAAAGGCTTGGGGAGAGAAATAATAATAAAAATGAGCATTCATTAGGTTTTTAATGGAAATTTGCTCTGGAATACTCAGGATGATCATTCCCACAGGCCCTTGTGGAAATTTCTCTCTAATTTTTTTTTTAGGAATATTCCTTTTGTTTCTTTTTAACTAAGGAATTATAAAAATCAGATGTTGTATATCATATAACCACAATGGTATATTTATGTACCACTAATGGATAGTTCCAATTTCAATATGTGAGTACATTATAGAGTAATAAAATCCCATAATAAAAGTTGAGCACAAGTCTGATGCAGATTTTTCATTGGGCTCTCACAAGAGAGCTACAAAATCCACATGACAGATTCACTGTTGATCTTAATGACATGATAAAGACATTTTCCAAAGATTTTAACCTGACGGATTCTCCTATTTAAGACAAAAAGAAGGATGTAATGTTGGAACTGATCCTGAAACTGGGATGCTTTACACATTACAGGTTGATGAGTCATGTAATTCAAGAGGGACTTGAGTCTGACAAACCTGTCAGGACAAGATGTAATGAACTTAAACCTCTTTGTCCAACTATGACCAAAAAGAGAATAAAAGAAGTATCAGAGAGTACCAAGCAAGAGAAAATATGAAATCTAAAAATAATGATTTATTGATGCATATAAATTTTCAAAGAATACTCTCTGGGGAAATAATTCTGAGTAAACTGTATGAGCTGCTTTACTAAACTAAGGGTTGGAGGAACCCCCCCCCCCCATTCACAATATTATAATATCATGGAGCACAATGTGCTGCAGGGGAGAGGGCACAGTGGGAAAGGTCCAGTCTACGAATGAAACTCCACTGACGATCCTTTGTATCCAACCATACCCTTTTGCCCCTGGATAAGAATGAGTGGGGTACAATGGTTAGCCTGGTGAACTAATTTCTGGAAGGCCAAGGTTCAGATCCCTTCTCAGATCTGTGACTGTGCAATGGAAACCCAAGTTACAAGAGAAAAGGGTACAAACCAATTTTATTTAGCTGCACAACTACACAGCAAATACACAAATGGCTCCATACCTATAATAATAGTGTTGTTAACACAAGATACTATCAGTTGATGGACCCACACGTTAAACACCCTGCAGTCCTCAGTCTTTCAGGTGAGACCTAGATCATTCAAAGGCAGGGGTCTCAAATGGAAAACAGTCGGAACACAGAGGTCATTGGCATATGCACCAGAAGTGTGTCAGAAGGCAACACCCACCACTCAGGCTCCATTGGACTTTTTTTGATTGCTAGCTTTTGGGGGGGGGGGAGAGAGAACATGCAGATCTGTCCTCGCAGAGGAGGGAGAGCTTGTACCTGAATAAAACTTGGTTTTAAACCTCGGTCATGTCACCCCTCAGCCGTTGTTTCTCCTTTTTTTCTTGCTCTTAAAGGTGACACTGGACTGGTTTGGATTGCTAGTTATGGGGGGAGGGGGTTTCCACACAGATCTGCCCTCACAGAGGAGGGAGAGCTTGTACCTGAATAAAACTTGGTCTCAAAGGTGCCATTGGACTGTTTTGGATTGCTAGCTGGGGACACACACACGCA
>NW_015165846.1:305679-311935 GCF_001447785.1 Gekko japonicus | reverse complement strand
GAAAGGAGGGAAATAAAAAGAGAAGGAAAAGCAGAAAAGAAAGAAAGAAAGGAAGAAAAGAGGGAAAGAAAGAAAAAGAAAGAGAGAGAGAGAAGGAAAGAAGGCAGGAAAGAGAGAGAAGGAAAAGAGGGAAAGAAAGCACGGGCTGGGAAAGGTGAGTGGTGGGCGGGCAGGCTTTTCCCCGAGTCCCACGGCTGGGTCCACTCGGACGTGCGGGCCGGCAATGGCAAGGGGGGAGGTGGGCGGATACTAGAACCACGCGGATGCCGCATGTGGGCTCCATCTGGCACTTGCCCCTCTTGGGAGTTGGGTCTTTACATGCAGAGCACCCACCGTCTGTCCCTCCCGACCTCCCTCCTCCTGCCTGGCAATTGCTGGGAGCAGGGGGTGGGGCTTGGTCATGTGCCTGCCCCCTCGGCTCCTCACTACCGGAGCCCTGCTCCTCCATGCTCCGGCTCCAACTGACCCTTGGCTATGACAAAGGTGCAGTGCCTGCACATGCACAGACAACACATCTCTCTTGGGGGGAGAAGTTAACACACTTTCAATTAAAAAAAATCAGCATTTTCCTGTAAATTTGGGGGTTCTCCTGTGTTTCTAGACAATCTCCCCTTTGAACCTGGTCCTATTCAGTGGGTCTATCAATTCACATATGGCAAGATTCAGAATTAGATGCCTAAAACCAGATATGTCATTGGAAGGAAGAATCATAAAATTGCAACTGACTTATTTTGGACATGTGATGCAGAGGAACACACTAGAAAAAGCAGTTATGCTTGGATTGGTTAGCAGCAAAAGAAAACCGGGCTGCCAAAGAACACGGTGACTAGACACCATAGAAGTTGACACCAGCCTGAACATGGAATGACTCAAAGAAACAATATAAGACTGGAAAACATGGAGAGAGCTGACCCATAGAATTGTAAGAGTCGGACATGACAATGGCGAACAACAACAACACCACAAACATATTCAAAAAGCAGACTCTTTTTTTGAATCACTAAGGTATAGCAAAAGTCACCCTATATATTCAGACTGATCTTTCCTCTAGTAGTCTCTGCTTAACAAATTTTAGTCCAGTGGCACCGTTAAGACCAACAAAGTTTTATTCATGGACTCAAGCTTTGTTCTGTGGCTTCAGATCAACATGGCTACCCCACCAGAGTTTAGTCTTTGCCTAGTCATCTTTTGGTGCCAGTTGGTCTTTCATACCTTCTTCACATGGTTTTGCATCTTACTTATAGGTAAAGGTAAAAGTTCCCTTGCTCGAAAGCCAGTCGAATCCGACTCTAGGGTTGCGGTGCTCATCTCCGTTTCAAAGCCGAAGAGCCAGCGCTGTCCGAAAACGTTTCCATGGTCATGTGGCCAGCATGACTAAACACCAAGGTGCACGGAACGCTGTTACCTTCCCACCAAAGTGGTACCTATTTATCTACTTGCAATTTCTTGCTTTCGAACTGCTAGGTAGGCAGGAGCTGGAACTAGAGATGGGAGCTCACTCCATCATGTGGCACCCAGGTCTCGAACTGCTGAACTACTGACCTTCTACAGCCTGCAGTTCAGCGTCTTAACCACTTGAGCCACCGCAGCTCCCTATCTTACTTATAAATCTTAGCAAAGTTTGCAAACAAAGTTTGCTGTTACCTTCCCACCAAAGTGGTACCTATTTATCTACTTGCAATTTCTTGCTTTCAAACTGCTAGGTTGGCAGGAGCTGGAACTAGAGATGGGAGCTCACTCCATCATGTGGCACCCAGGTCTCGAACTGCTGAACTACTGACCTTCTACAGCCTGCAGTTCAGCGTCTTAACCACTTGAGCCACCGCAGCTCCCTATCTTACTTATAAATCTTAGCAAAGTTTGCAAACACAAAGGCTCAACTAATCTATTAGTGTGAGCAAAGAACCTAACAACTTTTCAGATTTCATGTTGTAGCACACTCATGTAGTTAAGTATTCCTAGGCCCTCAGGAAGGGAGAATGATGTATACCCTTCTGAGCTCCTTGGAGGAAGAGTAGGATAAAAATGTACTAGATAGATTTATAGAAGTGCCCTGGACAATTTATATGCATCAATAAATCATTTTAAGTACCAGTTTGAAATACTGTCTCTTGCTCTTTTGTCCACATACAGCCACACCTTTATCTTAACAAGATAATGAATTGACAAGGTAATGAATTGGTGATATCATGCAATATTCAGGGCTTTGAATCATTTGCCACTTTGTCCATGTATGTGGATTATAGAAAGTGTTAAATAAATAAATACATACATACATTACATTACATTACATTACTTGGCAAATGAGAATCTCCAATCTAAAGCACATTGTGAATCTGAAATAAGTGAAACCCATTTCCTTTCTACATCGAAATTGTTGCTGAAGACATTAAATTATAGCGGATCCAGCTCTCATACCTGACAATCACTGCTGGATACAACTTTCCGTTCTGATGCAGATCCATTTACTGTTCCCATTTGCCTATGATGCTTACAAATTGACTTGAGGTACTGCTGTGCTGTGCTATGACCCATCTGAGTATGTGTAAAGTACTCACAAAGTGCTGTATAGAAACGTCGAAGTATGCTTTTAGTCAGGGGTCTTGTTGTAGAAAAAGAGCTGCCGGAGCTCATTAGCATAACTTATTTGCATATGCCACGCCCCCTGACATCACCGGAAGTGACAGAAGGCCACACCCCCTGACATCACTGGAAGTGTGTCAGAAGGCCCGGCTACTTACCCTCCTGCTTCATCCTCATTCCCAAACGGAATGAGGATCGAAGCAGAGGGCGGGGTAAAGAAGGGGGCGGGGCTTCACCACGTGACCGCCCCGCCCCCTAGAGGTTCTCTTCCGGAGCTCCGTACCTGAGAGCTCCCCCCCGACTAGAGCCCTGCTTTTAGTCTAGTAGACAACTACGTATAAAATAGTATTTGGAGGGATATGCCTTGACATCCATAGATGCACCTTCTTTGCTATCGAAAGGAAAACTAAAGTTATCAAAGAGACAATGATAAACATTAGGGGAGAAATTCTATCCTGACTGATTGGAATCCCCTCATTGCATGCATATTTGGAATTCCATTCTTCCAAGTGCATACCCAGTACAGGTAATGCTGATGGGGTGTTACACAGATTCAAGTGGGTAGCCATGTTGGTCTGAAGCAACAGAATAAAGTTTGAGCCCAGTGGCACCTTTAGGACCAATACAATTTTATTCAAGGTATATGCTTTCGTATGCATGCACACTTCTTCAGATACAGTGAAACAGAATTTCCTCAATCATTATGTTTATATTGGGGGGGGGAGTTAGTTGCCAGAAAGGGCTTGACTCTAACTAGCCCTTCCTGACAACTAACTCCCCCACCTATACGTAATGGCTGAGGATGTTTTGTTTCACTGTATCTGAAGAAGTGTGCAAGCACATGAAAGTTTATACCTTGAATAAAACTTTGTTGGTCTTAGGGGTGTTACACAGTGTCTTTGTGGCTGCAGATGAACAATAAGAGGAGGATGTTGCCATCATGCCCTGCTTCCCAGAAGTATCTGGGTAGGCACTGTTAGAATGCTGAGTTACAATGGCTTTTGATCAAAGCCAGCATAAAATTTCTTCTGTTAGATTCCTGCCTAACACATTATAGAGTAATGTTTTCTGCTTCAGCTATGGGAGAAGTAATAGTATTAAACAGGGTACTGTTCTTTTGGCATAATGACACTTATGCCAGTGGAATGGCCCCAAAGCCCTTGAAAATGATAGGGATTGTTGCAGTGGGACTTCCTGCTAGTAAAACTTCCAGGGCAAGTGAAGTTTCAAGAAGCAGCCTTTCTCTTTGTATTTACCACCATCATTGATGTTGAAAGGTATGCTGGTATTTCCAAACTGGGGCAGGTAGTCTCATTTCCTGTTCTGAAACTCAGCAACATCAGTACAATATCAGTTCTTTTACTGTCTTAAATCCAGGGACGGAAGATTGCAATCTAGTTGTATTTGAAATCTTTGGGAAATGTATGGAATATTGTGAAAAAAAGATTATGGATGATTAGAATTAAGTATCAATGCAATCTAATTTCATCACTAATCTAATCTTTGAAAGTCCAGGCTTCTTTTCTGGTTTCTGCATGCTTTGGCTGAAAAACTGGTCATTTCCCCAATCACATTATTGAAATTCAATAGAAAAAGTGCTGTCAGAGTCAACATCTGTTGTTTATAATTTTGGCACCAAAATTCACTTTTGTTCTAATGCTGCAGCTGTTGGGTGACCATCCACGTTGATCAGAATGGTGGGGTGATATTTCTTTAATGGGTGTTAATTGTTAGGAGATAGTCCCCTGATAGCTTGGGGAAAAGTGGTGCTTCCTAGCCAGGGACAGAGGGCAGATGCATGAGAAGAAACTGCAGGTTTGTTTGGAAGAGACAAAGAAAAGCAGACAGAGACAGCTTTGAGTTGTGCTCTATGTATATAGAACTCATATTCTCCAAATGCCATAGGGCTCCAGAGCATTGTACTCTGGAGGATACCAAACCCAAGTAAAGTTTTATATTTTTCCTCCAAATATATTTACTCAATCCAAAGAGAAAATTTGTTCATACCCCAAGAGACTCAAAGACAAAAACATAATTTTAAAGTTGTAACTTGTTATCTTGGATCAAGATAACAGGAAATCCTGCATTATTGTTGATCAAATAATAACGAATTGTTCAGATGACTTTGGCAAGAAAAAACAAACAAACCAAGGGCTACAGGGGAGAGAGTTAAGAAAGATGCTTACAGGGAGTAAATTTGAGAAGGCTGCCTTGTGGAACTTGATCAATTGTACAGGACACACAGGGAAGGTTATTTATTGCTGACCAGATCCAAGGGCTGAGAAAGGATCTCCTCTGATAAGGGACATCACCATTTAAAACACTTATACTGAATAAGATGGGGGAATGCTGGTGATGAGCAGCATCTCTTGGCACATGTATGGGGAAAGAAAAGTGAGGCACACCAGTTTTAACGGCTTGAGACTGGAGGCAGAGTGGGACTGTGAAAGCACCAACAATCCCGTTAGGAAGCCCTTAAAGGAACCCATATTAAATAGTTAGAAACGGAGTTGCCAGCCTCTAGGTAGGACTTGGAAATCTTCTAGAATTACAGCTGATACCCAGACTACAGAAATCAGTTCCCCTGGAGAAAATGGGTGCATTGGAGGGTGAGCTCTATGGCATTATACCCTGCTGAGATCCCCCCCCCTTCCCAACTTTGACAGGTTTCACCCACAAATCTCCAGGAATTTCCCAACCCAGAGCTGGCAACCCTAGAAGAGCTTAACCATTCTGCAATTCAGCTGTGATTTAATAAACTGTATTTTAACCCCAGGATCAGCCCTTTTGGCACTCTAGGAAAGAAGAAGCTCCCCTGGGTTTCTGGTCTTTGGCAACTTGCAAGTGGGTGTGCTCCATCATTGCTCTGATGTGAGCGGCCCAATGACTTTGCTCTGCCCCCCATGCTATGAAGAAGCTCCCCTGGGTTTCCGGTCTTTGGCAACTTGCAAGTGGGTGTGCCCCTGCTGAGATCCCCCCCCTTCCCAACTTTGACAGGTTTCACCCACAAATCTCCAGGAATTTCCCAACCCAAAGCTGGCAACCCTAGAAGAGCTTAACCATTCTGCAATTCAGCTGTGATTTAATAAACTGTATTTTAACCCCAGGATCAGCCCTTTTGGCACTCTAGGAAAATGACTTTGCTCTGCCCCCCATGCTATGAAGAAGCTCCCCTGGGTTTCCGGTCTTTGGCAACTTGCAAGTGGGTGTGCTCCATCATTGCTCTGATGTGAGCGGCCCACAAACGTCCCGATGGGGAGGGGTCTGAGTTGATCTTGGACTCCCGCAACCCTTTTCATCCCAAACAGACTGAGCTAAAGTGGAAGGCGAGGGCAGCTTGAAAAGAGCGAATGGTGATGGAATGAGGTGCAGATGAGCAACAAAGCGATATTTCCAGCCTTAAAGAGGCCTTAAGAGACTTTTAAAAACTTCCTACTAAGTAAAAACAATGATGCAGCATGCAGAAAAAATGGTGGCGAAAGCAGGAGCAGCCAGCTCATCATCTCCGGTTACCAAACCGGAAACAGCCACAGACTTCCCCAAAATTATTGCTGCAGCCCTGCGCCCTCTAGTGGACCAGATGACCACTCTCAACCAGAAAATGGCTATGATGTACAAGGAGTTTCAAGATACTTCAGCAAAAACAGAGAAGATAAATAAGAAGCTGAAAAAA
>NW_015165846.1:290838-303984 GCF_001447785.1 Gekko japonicus | reverse complement strand
CACTACACCACCTGCGCATCTTAGAGATAACAGCGTTACAGCAGAGATGAAGCACAGAAGGAATGCAGCAGTAATTAGCCCAGAGAAAAGGGAAGCCGTAGGCCTCCTGAGCTATCATGGCAGCATAGCTGACACTCTCATGCATTACTACTTTGGCAATAAGGAATTATCCTTACTTTAAACAATTGTATTAACGATCTCTTGCTACTCGTAGTTTTAGTTTGTTCCCATCCCCAAACCCTATAGGTGTGTAGTTTAGAAAAGCACTAAAAATGTTTTTTAAAAAAGAAAAAGAAGAAAAAGAAGAAGAAGAAGCTCCCCTCATTCAGTTTGCCCTCACTGGGACAAGGCTGCAATTTGCTGTGTTGCCTCCTGGGTGCCTTGGTGCAGTGCAGCTGTGCCCAGGGCTGTAACTTGCCACAGCACTATATCTCTGAAACCTGGTGATGGGTGAAGGCCCCAACCACTGCCCAAGTGCCTCATTGTGGCTGCATTGGGTGCTCTGTATAGTGACATGCTTCCCAAAGCTGGCAAAGGGAGAAGGTTCCACCTGCTACCCAAGTGCCCTAGTGTGACCAAGTTGTGCCCTAGCATTGCCCAGTTGTGCTGTTTGCTATGGAGATGGAGGGGTAAGACCCACCTGTAACCAAGGTGCCTTGGTATGTTGCCACTCACCACAGCCAATCCTGCAGTACTGCGCAAAGGCTGGATTGGTGCCCCTCCAGCTCTGGGAGAGATTGGTGGCCTAGGAAATTGCCTAAGTTTGCCTAGTGGATGGGGCTGGCTTAATGTATTTGATGAGTCCTGTACCTTTATTTCAGGGTGTTTGTGTGGGGAACCTCATATGGATGCCCTAAAACACACAAAAAGTATATTCAAATGTTGTAAAAACTGCCACAAAAATAACTTCCAAAAGTAATAAAAGAAAGAAAACAGATGAGAACAATATGGACTTCAAAAATATAACAGAACCCCAAATTCAAATATTAAATCATACATAGAATACATGTACGGTAGATGTGAATGAATGTGTAGAATGTTTTTTTATAACAACATGTTATAACAACATGTTCATTTATAACAATATTTCTAAAGAAAGAAAAACATCCCCCCTTAACCATGAGGCTATTTGGGATGTCCTGGACAAATCTCTTTATATCTTACTGTAACTTACCTCACAAGGGCATTGCAAAAACAGTATACATTGGAAAGTTCACAAGAAACGCTACATCACACTAAAGCAAACATATGCCCACGCTCTGTCTGGCTGAGGAGAAGGAAGTAGTAGCATTTGATGTTTGGTTTATTTGTTCCTTTTCTCTCAAGGTAATTCTTGTCTGCATTATTGATTTAAGAACAGCACTGATTTTTCTCCTCTCCCCTGGGAGAAAAGACAGGGACATTCTGTTTACAATGCTGTTCAAGCTGTCTCCAATGAAAGGATTCGTATTCCTTCTCCTCAGACACCTGGCAGCTGGGGTGTGGGAAGGAAGCCATTTTCTGTCTTTTGTCTCCCTCATTTTCCCCCCTCAGCTACCTTCTCTGAAGCACCTCAGTAACAGGACAATGTAGATCATTTGTTATTACAGTATTGAAATGTTTTACCAGAAGTGAATCTCAAGCATGTATTCACAAGTCTCTAAGCACTGATTCACACACAACATTTTAATTGCATGATTGTACATGAAAATTTGTTCCTCTATGCTAATTTATCCTATATGCTAATTAAACCCATTGAATTCAGTGAAGCTCCACTACAATATAACTGTGCATGGGTCTGCAACTTTAATCTGTGCTGCTCATAATGGAATCTTTTTATGCCAAAGAAATGATTGGATCCTGAATATTCTTCTGAGCTCGGAAGTTGGAAGGGCCCTATTAAAAAAGAGTTGATTATGCCAGTTCCTCCTGTCCTACTGCAGGCCCATTCTGCCCTCTATGGTGTTCTCAAAAATCTACCAGTCCCCAGGAACTACCTTTTGGGGAGCACAGCAGGCTGTAACAGGAAGGGACAGAGCATCCCAATTAGCAGAATTCTGTTTGCAGTCCTTAGGAACCAACCGACAGTCTCTATGCTACAGTAAATGTCAGAAACCTGATGAATGAAGATGACAGTGAAATACTTAAAATTTTAGGAGAACAGTGAGAGCTATTAGAAAATGCTGGTGTTTACTATTAACTTTAAAGCCAACTGAGCACCTGCCTAAAATTGCTACAGTTCATCTCTGTTTCTATCACTTAGTGGCAAAGAACAAGACATTGTTATAAATATCTACAGTCAACTCTTGATTATGGTAGCTCAGCAGTGTTTTTTGCTGCCATATTCTTGAAAGACTGAAGAATCCATTGTGGAGTTTGCCCTTTTCTGATATTGTTTAATTTGGCAGCAACCCAAGCATAGTTTTTCATGATTTAGGACCACATCTTGGCAAAGACTAACTACTCCCAAATGAAGATAGATCCAGGTGGTCAGCTGTGTTGGTCTGAAGAGAAAGAAAGAAAGAAAGAAAGAAAGAAAGAAAGAAAGAAAGAAACGAGGCTCCCTAACCTCCCCCACCTCCATTCTTGCTCACTTCACCTCTCCTCCCCAACCTCCGTTCTTCCCACCATCTGGCATGCAGGTGCCTTCTGATCCCAGCTCTGCTACCTCCCCCTCCTGGACCTTAAGGCGGCTTGGGCTTTGGCAGTGGTGGCAGCAGCTCGGAAGTCACTCCACTCTGCTGGAAGGTGGAGGCAGGGGGAAACCCCACTACCCTTGTGCTGAGAGGGAAATTGGTGCGTTGGGAATTGGAAATCAGTGCACGTGACTCAGCTTGGAGGGAACACTGGTCTGGGTGGGGGGGAGCAGCTCCTCAGCCTCTCCTTGCCTCCAGCTCTCACACACCACAATAGAAAGAGAAAGAAAAGAGAAAAAGACTGAAAGAGAGAAAGCCCCCCCCCTTTGCTGACTTCAGAAGAAACCGAGCCCCAGGACCTTCTGTGCTGTTGGAACAATGTGCTCCCTGTGGCACAGAAGCTCCTGGGACTCACTTTCTCCTGCAGCCCAGTTTAAACCACAGGAGAAAGCAAGCCATTCACTGCTGACAGTGCTGGCAACAGGAGGCCACAGAGGAGCACCGGCTGGTCATGTTGCTGGCCCGAGGCTCCCTAACCCCCCCCACCTCCATTCTTGCTCACCTCACCTCTCCTCCCCAACCTCCATTCTTCCCACCATCTGGCATGCAGGTGCCTTCTGATCCCAGCTCTGCTACCTCCCCCTCCTGGACCTTAAGGCGGCTTGGGTTTTGGCAGTGGTGGCAGCAGCTCTGAAGTCACTCCATTCTGCTGGAAGGTGAATGGCCGCTTTATAGTTAGTGCAGGCAGGGGGAAACCCCACTACCCTTGTGCTGAGATGGAAATTGGTGCGTTGGGGATTGGAAATCAGTGCACTCAGCGCACGTGACTCAGCTTGGAGGGAATACTGGTCTGGAGCTGTCTGGAAGATATTATGGCACAGAGTGCAGTGATCTGCTTGGCAATTAGTAGCCTTCTTTCACCTTTCTCCCGTTCATTTAAATTGTATTATTGTATTTTACTGTATTTTTGTTGTGAGCAAATTTTCTTCCCCATTTGGACAGAAAGACAGGATATCCTGTCCTTATATATAAACATGTTTTCACATGGCAACATTCTATGCTTGCCAAAATCAATTGGCTGCCTGAACTGCCCAAGAGAAGGTGTGCCTGAGTCCCACCCACAGAACCAGCTCCCGCCAAAACTCCAATCCAAACAGTTTACCTCAGCAGCCGAGCAGCCATTTGCCTGACCAGTCTTTTTCAGTCCTCAGGAGAAGATCAGCGAAGGAGCAGCCATGGCCATTTACCTGCTGACCATTCTTCAGCCCTTTGGAAAGCCTTGCAGACGGCTGTGGTTCTTTGTTTGAAATGTTCCCCCTTCAGGTTTAATTGAGCTGTAGTTCCAGAGAGGGGCCTGCAGGGGTATCACTCACTGGGTTGAATGGGGATTCCCCATCTACTGGCCTACAGTTCCTGCTGCCCCAAGCCCAAAAAGTGTGGGAAAACAGGGACTGTCCCAAGGCAGTCTTTATCCCTGGGAGCAGAAATTCAGCCACTCCACAGTTGGCTGGACTGGGGAATGAATGAAAGTTTCCCTGATCCCTTGGGCAAGAGAGAGAGGCTGAAGTACAGGATTGTGTGTAGAGAAAGAGGATTGTGTTTAACCCCTGTTGATTTATGTCCTGTTGGTTCATGGTGTCTGCTTACTCCTACAGTGTGTATGCTCCATAACTGTGTAAATATAGTTAAATTCTTTTATTTGGGCTAATAATCTGTGTTGTGCTCTGACCACATAGTCTCCCCCACTCTGCACAATACCAAAGGGAGTGGGTAGCCCAGGGAAGCAAGGAAAGGCCAGACCCTTGGGTTGCCAACTTTCCAAGGATTCTCCAAAGATTGGGGATTCCATCTCCAAATAGGGAGATTCAGCCAGCGGGGTCTCACTGTCCCTCTAAAAAGGTAGTGACGATTCTGTGATTGGTAGCAGCAAACTTAAGGAGATACGCCCATGGGATGAGAGTGGGAGGCAACCAAGCTTGGTTCCAACAAAGCAAGGAAACCCTTTGCAGGCCTTTGTGAGGAACTCATTGGGGCCAGTCCTGACTAGTGTTGCCAGCTCCAGGTAGGGATATTCCTGGAGATTTTCTGGTAGACTCCATGGAAGCCAGGCTTTGGGGAGAGGAGAGGCGTCAGCTGAACAGAAAGCCATACAGCACACCTTCCAAAGCAATAATTTTCTCTGGGGGGGAGGGAGATCTGTTGTCTGGAGTTCAGTTGTGATACCTGGTGATCTTCAGGCTCCACCTGGAGGTTGGCTGCCCTAGACATAGCAGTCAGTGCTTCAGGGCAGGTTCTGCTAGATCCAGGTTCTTGCTGTAGAAGCTGAGTGGGTGATTTTGGACCAGCCACAGACTTTCAGCCTTACCTACCTCACAGGGTTCTTGTGCAAGTCAAAAGGGGGAGAGGAGAATGATGTAAGCTGCTTTGGTCCCCATTGCAGAGAAAGACTACTTTTCCTCCTTGGAAACCATTGTTGCCAATCTCCAGGTGATGGCTGGAGATCACTCAGAATTACAACTGCTCTCCAGATGGCAAAGATCAGTTCCCCTGGAGAAAATGGTGGACTCTGTGGCAGTCAGGGCTTCAGAGCATGGAAGAGGCTGTAGGTGTGTGTGTGGGGAAATGGAAAGCTGAAGAATGAGGGGGAAAGAAAGGTAGGTTGATGATTGGCTGGGAAGGAGATAGTGTTGCCAACTCCAGGTTGGAAAATTCATGGAGATTTGAGGTATGGAGCCTGGAGAGGGTGAGGTTTGAGGCGGGGTGGGACCTCAGACAGGTACAATGCCATAGACTCCACCCTCCAAACCAGCCATTCCCTCCTGGGGAACCATTGTTGTCAATCTCCAGGTGAGAGGTGGAAATCATGCAAAATTACAACTGTTCTTCAGGTAGCAGAGATCAGTTCCTCTGGAGAAAATGGTGGACTCTGTGTCATTATACCCTGCTGAGGTCACCACAGCACATTGATGCTGCATGCCCAAGGCCTTGGCACTCTCCCAGAGCCTCTTTCTAGAGCTTATTGTATTTATTTCCACAATGGACCTTATTCCTAGTAAATGAATAAATGAAATGAAATCAATATGATCTTACTAATAAGATGGAGCCTTCTCTGAGCTGATGTGTGGTACACAGGACATCCAGGTGAAAATGGCCTGGCTGAAGCTGAAATATCATTTACATTTTTTATACAGGACAAAACTCTCCCCCACTCAAAAAAGCTGAGTCTGAGTATATATAATACTTAGCCCTTGAGGCTAATTTTCATTAGCATGTCTCTTCCTCAGGAATGTAGTTTTCTTGATCTTGTGTGTGTGTGTTAAGCCCCATCAAGTTTCAGCCAACCCATGGTGGCCCCGGCAAATGGCTTTCAAGGCAAGTAAGAAGCAGAGATGGTTTGCCAGTATCTTCCTCTGCAGAGGCTTCCTTGGAGGTCTCCCTTCCAATACTGATCCTGCTTCCTAGAGCTGACAAGATTGGGCTGTACCATGCTGCCTTCCCTCCCTCTTGACCTAGTAGCTGCCTGCATCTTCATTAGATCATCCATGAGGAAAGTAAGTGTGTGTGTGTGTGTGTGTGTGTGTGTGTGTGTGAGAGAGAGAGAGAGAGAGAGAGAGAGAGAGAGAGAGAGAGAGAGAGAGAGAGAAGGAAGAGCCATTAAAATATCCCATATGGGTGTCAATAGCTTTACTTGTTATTCAAAGAAAGGTTGTGGCTCTAAAGGTCCTGCATAAAATTGCCCTGCATATTAACTGAGCCCATAAATAAGCAATAAGAAGAGCTTTAAGCGTCTGATTTATGAGCGAACAAAGGGAAGAACACCCAAGCAAGGTTATCTAGTAATAGTTTCCCAGATAATTCCCTCACATCTTCCCATGTTCCTCCCATTGCTATTCTAGATGGTCTGCAAATAATAAGCACTTAACCAAAAGAAAATATATATCAGGAGACCCTACTAATCTTGAGGAGGGAAATCCAATTTCTTAATATTATAACTCAAGTCTCTGGAACAATTGCTGCTTAGCCGAGGGCACCTTTGCTCTCCTGTAGCTTAGCAACTAGTGCTAAGCAATGCATTGTTTGTAATCACCGTTCAGGTCTGGCTTTTATCTGGTGAGAAGACACTTATTTAAGAACCAATCTATATACAAAAACACCATCCCTCCAAGGAGATGAAACAAGTCATTGTTCATTTTAACTGGCTCTAAGAGAGTATTTGCTTTAAAAAAACCCAAACCTTGAAACTGTCAAATAAACCAGATGGCACCAGGGGATTTTAAAGCTGGCTTTGACATAATATACCAATTAGTGAATTAGCAGACTTTTTTTATCCGCATAGATGGCAGGAGATAGGGACAAGTACTGTCAAATCCAACATAAAATACAGTAAACGTGAAGCAAAAAAAGTGGTCCCAATATTGTAGTTTGCTAGACATTCTGACTTTCAGGAAGGTTACTGTGGATGACCAATATTTGAAAACAGCTAAGCAATCTGTCACAGTGTTGAGGAAACTTAAGGAAAGATAGTTTGTTTCACCTTTTTTCTTGATATTCAGATTTTCATATCGTCTTTTGAAATACGCCCTCATCAAGTGTCCCGAATTGTCAGGAAAGTTTTAACATTTAGCCTTATTATCTAATGCTGTCACAACTTCCTGCATTATCATGCAAAGTTCCATCTGTTCTGATCTAACAGTCCACTGAATCTCTCAACCCTTGGAAAATGGATGTGGCATTTGCAAAGTGCAGATGTCCCTGACTCTGAAGGAAGACTTGATAGTTTTTATTATGGCTTTGAAACTACAAGGGGTTGGCCTTAATGGGGTGGGGTCTTATGATACTCAACATAACTACCCCCCAGTCTTCCTGTATGGCACAGTTATGACAGTTCACGTACTTCAAAATGCTATAAAAGCAGGTATTTCTTAGACATGATTTCATAGCAGATAAAAAGATGACAATGTTCAGCCCTTTATTTTTGTTGCAGCGCCGACAGGTTTAGTTTTGGATCTGCCATCAACTGGCATCAAAATTCTGAGAGAGACCATTGTGCTACTCCCAAAGAAACTGTGACGTAGTCTTGTTTCAGCTCTCCCATTCAAGCACTATAAAAGCAGACTTCTTCTCAACCCAACTTTCCTAGTTTATTCAAATATCATTAGAACAAAGTTTGGGTCCAATGGCATTCTGGCTGTAATCTTTTATGTGCATGCACATTTCTTCAGATACACTGAAACAGACTTTGTAAACCATTACATATAGATAGAGGGTGGTGGGTAGTTTCTAGGAAGGGCTAATTAGAATCAAGATGCATAAGTAACTGAGCTATAAGTATAGCTAAGATTGGATAAAAGCAGTTGGTAAGATCTGTAAATAGCAGCAAATTAGCATAGAGATAATAAAAGAGTTAACAAAGGGATGTGAGAACTGAGTGACTTAGCTTGTGTAGTGACATAAGAACCTGATATCTCTGTTAAGCCCTGGGGGTTCCATTGTCCTGAGTGTTGTAATAGCTTGTAATTCAGCTATCTCCCATTCTAGTCTGTTTCTGAAATTCCTTTGCAATAAGACAGCTTTGAGTTTCCGCATTGAATGTCCTGGGAGACTGAAATTTTCTCCTCCAAGTTTCTCAGTTTTGTGATTCCTGAAATTAGATTTGTGTCCATTTATCCTTTGGCATAGAGCTTGACCTGTTTACCCTATGTAGAGAAGTGAAGGGCATTTTTGGCATTTAACAGTGTATACAATTTAGAATTCAGAGGACGGCGGAAGACAGGAAGGCCTGGCGTGATCTGGTCCATGGGGTCGCAAAGAGTCGGACTCGACTGTGCGACTGAACAACAACAACAACAACAAAACAATTTAGAAGGTAAGCAAATGAATGAACCTGAAAGGGTGTAGTTGATGTTGTTAGGTTCAATGATCATGTTGTCTGGGTGTATGTATGTGGCAGCAAAGTTGGCATCTGGGTTTATTGCAAGTTCTGGTACCAGTGTCCGTGTTCAAATTAGCTGTTGTATTATTGTGGGTGAGGAGTTGTTAAAAGACTGGAGGGCTTTCCATGGTCAAGAAAAGGTTTGCCCCCCAGGTATTTTGAAAGAGAACTGTCATCCCATAGAGGCTGTAAATCACTGATGATGCATTGAACTGTTTTGAGTTGAGAGCTGTATGTGGCCACTAGTGGTGTTCTGTTATTGTCTCTTTTGGGCCTGTTCTGCAACAGATTTCCTCTGGGTACCATTCTGGCTTTGTTAATCTGTTACTTGCCTTTAACAGGTGGATATTTAGGTTCCAAAAAGGTTTTGTTGTAGATGTCTTGGGTGAGAATCTCTATCTGTAGGATTGAAACAGACACAGCTGTAGCGTAGAGCCTGGCTGTATACAATGGACTCAAATTTTGTTCTGTTGCTTCAGAACCAACACGACAACCCACCTGAATCTATCAAATATCGCTAGTTCTCAATTTTGTTATTTATAGAGAGTTTGATGTCCTTCATATCAATCTATTTTATTCTTCTTTGCCTCTCCTTTAGATGACTTTTGCCCCATTTTAGACTACAGGAGTTGGGATGTCCAAATGCATGTATTTATTCATGAGTTTCTTAGAGTAAATACCGTATAAGGAATCCATCCATCATAGGAAGAACAATGCCAATCACCAAAGGCAAGTAGAGTTGTGTGGATATGAAGGAAGACTGCAGAGTGCGGAGGATAGGGTGCATATACTCTTCAGAAATATGATTCTTAGCAAGGTGGTGGTGAAAAGGGAGAACAACACATTATCATATAATTAGCCTCACCTCCAGGAGATCATTCTCCTGGTGGCCCTTGTGAGGGCAAAAAGGCAGTATATAAATTTTAGAAATAAATAAATACATACAATAAATTCCATGGAGAAGCAGGACCCTTACTGCTACTTGTGTGTGTGAATGGGGGTTGTGAGGCCTGGTATGCAGGAACTCATAGTAGTCAGTTGTCTACTCATTACCGTTGTGCTTGCTCTATGGATTGCTGCCCATGAAGGAATAATATTATTCCACTATCCCCAGTCAGTTCCAGATAATGATGTAGAGGGTTTCAGTGTGAAGGCATACATCCGTATGGTAAGCCATTATAGTTGTTACTGCCATGGCAGAGAGAATTCACTATAGGAGACTCTTTTCATGGCCTGTCTATATCCACTGGACCCAAGACTATCAGATCTACACAGCTGAAATTCTTAAAGAAGAGCTTTGCATGGTTTGTGAAAAACACTTTATTGTCAGTGAGGCCAAAATTTGACTATAAAACAGAGACTCTTGGAAGCACCATTTTCTTCCACCTGTAGGCATTTTAGGGTAACATTTGAGAAACTCTTGCATAAATGACTGCAATGGCCCCTCACCTGCCTTTAATGTCTCTGACTTCTCTTTGTGATGAGCAGGCTGCAAGTGCCAAGCTGAAAATCTGATCATTCCATACAGCCAGTCCGATGTTCTTGACTTCCCAGCAAAGCAGTTCTGTTTTACTTTTCCCCTGGTAATAATGATGTACTTTCCTCCCTTTGCGTTATTGCTCTTTAAATATTTATACAGCTCATTTTTCATTTGACTATGTCTTTATCACAGAGAAGCCAAATGCATCTGAAAATTCTTTCCTGGAGGATTGTAAAGCTTTCTCCTCGATCTGGCTGAATTGCCTATGCATTGTAACTTCATTCCAGAGCATATTTGCAACCCCTTTCCAGAGGCAAGAAAAGGAGACAGACCCGGTTATCGATCCAAGGTACCTTAAGGCCCACCAGTAGTTCCAAACAGAGTGGTGCAATTTGTTCTTTACAATCCAATAGCTTTAAAGTTTACAACATTCGGATCTTAATGTGAAGTGGCCGAGAGGTATTTTGTCGTGAGTGTTCAGTTTCTCTCTCCAAGAACTCCATGAGAATCAAGTCAAAGGTATATGTTTCATAGTATTCTAAAACTATAAACACTGCAACTAAGTGGGAAGATCCTACAAACAGTCATAAATCTGCCTGAACGGATTTGCCATATTTCCGTAATTCTGACAGCAGTTACAGCATATCCTTGCAGAGTAGGAAAACAAAGGTACAATGTCCCATACACTGTGGATCAGACACTGATATCTGGCAATAAAACAACATAAAACAACAAAAATAATTAAAACAACATTCCAAATGGATGATAAATGAATAGTGGATGGTTCCATACTACAATCTTGTACTGATACTAATGAAGGATCCCTTTTCCACATTCAACTGCAAATAGAACTGAAATGTGGGTTTAATGTTATGGCATATTCCCCATTAACATCCACCCACAGGAAAGAACTTAATATAAGACTACTTGGAAGTAAGTTCCTTCCAGCAAAGCTCCTGCCTCTTGCTGCTATTTTCCCTATGTTGTTTTCCCACCATCCTAATTAGTTTCTTCCTATTCTCTTGGGATTCTCTGGTTCTCTTGCTGAGCTCATAAATCAATGGTTAATTATCAGGCCCATTTCCTTTGTGGGCTGAAGCACTGCTTTATGGCTAGTCAAATTCACTGATCACAATTTATTTTATTGTTTATGATAATAATAGAGTGATTACAAAATAGTGATAAATGACTCACAATGACTTGCAGGGAGACATTTCATTTTCCCCTATATCTCCTCCCTTGCTATTTCCTCTTTCTCTTCCCTGAAACACCCTATAGCCCCTCCCCCTTTTCTGCTTCCTTTTCTCCTTCCCACATACCATCCCGCCCAGGAGTGTTGAAGTCATTTGTTACAAGGGCCGGATCCGACATAAATGTCACTTTGTCAGGCCAGGCCATGTGTGCCATAAAATGTAACACAAGGTATTGGAGATATAATCTTTATATGATTTCAGATGCTGAATGGCAATAGCAGGCATTATTGGATTAGGTGTGATATGCAGAGGGGTAGTAGGTGTGGAGATATCACCAATGGTAATGAGATAGGAAATCTAGGTCTCAGTTTGGTACCGGAGGATTCAGTCCAGGAGGATACAAAGAATAAATGGAAATAAGTCTAAAGAAGTGAGCAGTGACTCACAAAAGCATATACCCTACCACAAATTTTGTTAGTGTTTAAGGTGCTTCTGGACTCTTGGTCTTTCTACTACTATTATAAACCACAACATTAAAAAACCAGTGGGGGGACATTTTAACTTTCCAGGGCATTCAGTTACTGACCTAAGAGTAGCAGTTCTTCTACAAAGGAATTTCAAAGGGAGATTGAGAGACTGATGAATTGCAACTGATAATAAAGCTCAAGACAATGCATCTTCCTGGATTAAATTGAGACCTAAATTTCTTTTCTCATTACCAATCCCTGCTATTGTCACTTGGCATCTGAAATCACTTCACTCTGCAAGATATAAGGACAGATGGACTCACATTCTAGCTGTATCTGAAGAAGTGAGCAGTGACTTATGAAAGCTCATGCGCTGCCACAAAAATAGCAAATTAATTATTTGCAAGTAGTTATTTGCAAGTTATTCATATAACTTCAGTAAAGGCTAGGTACTTGGGTTTTATGTTACTGGCAGGAGCCATATGTTTGAAACCTCTGATCCAGCCTATTTTTATCTGCCCTCTCTGCTTTCCCCCATTCCTTACAACTCACAGCTTATTCCCTGGGAAATTAAATCCAGGTTCCATGGGCACCACTGGCATCTTATCAGACCTAATTGGATGGCAGCTTCCAGCATTGTGGATCAGTGATAGAGCATCTGCTTGGCATGCAGAAGGTTCCAGGTTCAATTCCCAGTATCTCCGGTTAAAAGATCTGGCAGTAGGTGATGTGAAAGACCTCTGCCTGAGATGCTGGAGAGCTGCTACCAGTCTAAGTAGACAATACTGACTTTGATGAGCCAAGGGTCTGATTCAGTATAAGGCAGTTTCATGTGTTCATGTGTGTTCACTGAGCCAGGCTGGGCCCAGTTGCATGGTGGCCATCACCAGGGGGCTGTGCCAGGTAGGCTTGCCAAGTCCCCTCGGGGGGCGGGGAACCCCCCGCCCCAGAGGCCCGTTCCCCGCTGGTGGTGGATTGGGCCCCGGGGGGAGCCCCACCCTGATGTGCGCGTCACTCGGAAGTGACACGACCACGCCGGGCACGCTGGGGGTGGGGCCACGGTCATCCGAGGGAAAACTCCTGATGCCAGCCGGGAGTCCCCCGCTGCGGCGCAACACCCGACTTGGCAACCCTAGTACCAGGCCTGGGCTAAGTCAGGGTATGTGATGCAGTGGCTCTCACCCCTGTGTCTGACTGGGGCCTGTGATTCATTGGATGCTATTGCTGAGCTGGGTCAGGGCCAGTGGTGCTTTGACTGTAGGGCTGCCAAGTCCCCCCGGGGGGCGGAAAAACCCCTGCCCCAGAGGCCCACCCCAGCGTGCGCGTCACAGGGAAGTGACGTTATGACGCCGGAGTGGAATGACAGCCCCAGGGTGCAGCCCCTGGCACTCCGTGGCCTGTCATCCCAGTTCCAGAACACTCCTGCTGCACCCTGGGGCTGTCATTCCACTCTTGGCCC
>NW_015165846.1:281326-289978 GCF_001447785.1 Gekko japonicus | reverse complement strand
GGGGTTATTCTAGGCTAGGCCAGAGTAACCCCGGGGTTACTCTGGCCGGGGGGTTAATCCGGCCTGTTACACCGCCACCACTGTTAAACATCATTAACAACTAACAGCTGAAGGATAGAGAGCCCTGTTGCCCCTAGAATTTCCAATAACAGCCTGAGCTACTCACCTGAAAGACCTAGGAGTTGACTGTGTGAAGAGATAACCAAGTATGGCAGCCATTGTTAAATTAATGACAATAATACTAGCACTTATTATGTTAGATGGTTAAATAGTTTTACAATTATTTTAATTGTTTTATTGTAATTTATGGCCCCGGTCACACTGGGGGGAAAGGTGTGGCTGAAGTGCGGCTTTTTTGAGCCGCATCAAAAGAGAAGCGCGGCAGGGGGGTACGACAGATCCCTGAGCTGCCATGCAGTTGCTCCCTGGCATGATCAGATGCCAGGGGGGAAGCTACAGATTGGTGAGTGAGGCAGCCCGCTGTGCATGTGCACGCCTGCGCAGTTTGGCCGGGGGCCTTGCATGCTGCCGGAGACGGGTGCGCTGGTGATCACACAGCCACCCCTACTGCAGATTTTCAGGTAAGTAGTAGTGTTTTGTAGGGGTTTTTTTAATCCGCATCTTCAGCTGGAAGAGATGGATCGGGAACGGGTGCACGCCGCTTCCCAGATGTTGCCCACTTGATGCGCCCTTGATCCATCCCTCTCGTGGATCAAAGCCTCCCGTGTGACCAGAGCCTATGTGTCGATTTTTATGTAAGCTGCCCTGAGCCGGCCTTGGCTGGGAGAGAGGGGGTAGAAATTTGATAAATAAGGGCCCCGGTCACATGAGCTGGATATTGCGGGGGGGGGAGGCGTGGCTGTTTGCCCCGCAGCGAAATAACGCGCGACTGCACAATCAGGCGTTTCCTCGAGGTCCTGTCGAGGTCCCATGGTTAGGGGGAGGTGCCGATCACACGACACACCAAAGAAGCGGCGCGGCATGACGGGGTTGTGGGGTTTTTTTAATTGAACCTGAAGCATGCGCATGCCCCGTTGGGTGCTTGTGCGCATCCCTGGAGACTTTGAAAAAAACAAAACCTTTTTGCAATGGGGCATGGGCGGGCGCCGGATGCCACCGGAAATGCGATCAGACGCCCACCCTTGCCCCGCGGTTTCTGGAAACTAGTACCTCCGAGGTACTAGTTTTTAACCGCGCATATTCGGAGGGAAGCCTCAGGTTCGCCACGGGAGCTCTACGCTTCCCAGATGTGGCGGTGAGATCGCGCCCAGAAAATCCGCCTATCTTCCGTCACAGTAGCGTGGCTACTGCTCCGTGTGACCGCAGCCAAATAAACTTTTTCCCTCCTCCATTTTATTAGCACAACTGTGAGATAGGATTGAATGAAAGAAATGGCCTAGTCCAAGGTTGCCTAATGCCCCGTGGCTTTCATGTCTTAGGGCTTACATGTTACTTTCCCCCCGCAACCTCCCTTTTCTTCCTTAGGACCTGTGCAGTCAGATGTATGAGTTCTGTGCTGGGAACTCAGTTGTCAGGGGCCCTAGAGCTTGGTTTGGTTTAGGACCATGGCATGAAGGGAGCATGGGTTTAAGTCTTCCTTCCATATCATTTTTGCAACTGAAACAGCCCTTTGGAGCACTATTTGTCCCACTGAGGGCTCCACACGTGCTGATGGGACACACCTAGATGCCCAGAGCAATAGCACCACCTGGACTATCTCAGGTCAGTAAAATGGCATGGGGAAAAGCTAAAGCACCCTCTCGCCACATGCTGCGATACCAATCCAAAACAGTCCACACTTGCCTGGGAATCAAGTTCCCAGCATGGAATTTGCAACACATGCCTGATCACGTAGACCTGGGGAGGATGCATGGAAAATGATTTGACTGTGGTCTCCCCTGTCCCAGTCTGATACTCTTCCTTAGGGTTGCCAACCTCCAGGTAGTGGCTGGAGATCTCCTGGGATTACAACTGATCTTCAGGTGACAGAGGTCAGTAGACCTGGAGCAAATGGCTGTTTTGGAAGGTGAACTTTATGGGCTTATACCCCACTGAAGTCCCTCCCCTCCCCCAAACCCCACCCTCCACAGACTCCACCCCCAAAATCCCCAACACCAAGCTGTCAACCTTACTCTTCCCACTATACCATGCTTCCACTTAGGCAGTCCATTGGTTCATCAGCTAGCTTAGAATTGTCTACTTTGACTACCAGAAGAGTTCCAAAGGCTCAGGAGCTCTTTCCCGCTTCCCAGCCTTATTAGAGATTGAACATGAAAAGGGGTCTTTTTCTGTGCCAAGTCTGCTCTACCACAGAGTTCCACCCACATTTTTACATGTTGATTTTTTTTAACAATCGGATGGTATGATCTGTTATGGATCCTAGTGCTGGTGTACAAGAAAAAAAACATGTCCCCCACCCTGCAACCAGTTGTTATGCCAGGCCCAGGCCATTATAACAGTTTGGTGAGAGTGGGAACAGGGCACATTTCCCCTTCATCTCTTTGCATAGATTCTTACAGGCATCTTTTAGCCACTGAACTGGGTGCCAAGATGTATATATGGGGGGGGGGTTTGAGATGAGGAGTAGACATGAAGTTTCCTTACAAGTGTGACGATGGAACTGACTGGATCCAGCTTTCTAGGCATAAAATATTACTGCAACTTAAGCTCTTCTACAGCACTAGAATGTGTTTGGTATTATTAGATTTTGTAGAGATTAATGTTCTGAGTAACCCGTCTTACCCATCAAAATGTGGTGGTGAAAAATCTAAATAGTATTAACGGCAATGCACATTTTCACTCTAGTTATTTCAAAGTCCAAGAATGGATGACCTAATTAAAAAGTCTTTTCTCATGTTATTTTAACAGAGAGAAAATGCCACAGAAAATGAATGACTCGCGGATATCTCACCAGTAAATAATTTGATCATAATTTTCCCATTCCTGAATAAAAATCCGATTACTAAAGGGGGCACCAGGAAGTGTCAGCAGTATTAACAGCAAACATTTGTATGTCTCATTTTAATAATATTTTCTTTTGTACTTACCATGAAAGCATATGAAAAGTACCAGTTGACTACTTCAGCTTGACAGACCATACGCCAAAGTTATTACAGCTTTCTTCACAGCACAGATAACACAAAAACAGGATCCAGGTATGTAACAGCTATGTAACAGATCTGGTCACTTAGATATCACTGTATGGAAAGCACAGTGATGGCCAAGTGTTCAGTAGATGCAGTGACTCTTGAAGGAATGAATAAGGACATCTGCTGATTCAGGAAGGACAATTTGTGCATGGAAGCAGACCCCCATGTGCTCAGCCTTACTTGGATCAAAATTCAGGCATGCCAAAGGGTGCTGATCGTGCTGGCTATGTTTATAGGGGAGGTGTGAAAAAATGCCCCAACCACAGAAGCACCAGTAAATCCCATGGAAGATGGCAGGAATGTTGTCCACATACCATTCAGTGCTGTAGTGTGGCCTAGCTGGGAATTTTTTTTAAAAATGCAAAGGTTGAAGGGTGGGAAGGAACGATGTACAGCTAGGGTTGCCATTTCTGGATTGGAAAATTCCTGGATATTCAGGTGTAAAGCCTTGTGAGGAACCTCAGCTAAGTATAAGAAGAGAAGAAGAAGATGGAGAGATTGGATTTATACCCCACCCTTCACTCGGAGTCTCAGAGTGGCTTACAAACTCCTTTCCCTTCCCCTCCCCACAACAGACATCCTGTGAGGTAGGTGGGGTTGAGAGAGCTCTTTCCAGGATTGCTTTTTCAAGAACAGCTCTGATAGAAATATGGCTTGCCCAAGGTCATCCAGCAGCTGCAAATGGAGGAGTGGGGAATCAAACCCAGTCCTCCCAGATTAGAGTCCGCGCACTTAACCACTAAACCAAACTGGCTCATTACATTCTCTATTTCCATTGGTTTCAAGGGGAGATACATGTCCAGCTGAAACTTTTCCCTCCATCTAACTGGGATGACATTCTAAGAGGGTTTAAGGTCCTACTCAAGGGAATCTTTCAGGCAGTCGGAAAAAAGTGTTGATGTTCCATACACAGTTAAAAGTCTTATTTGCACAGAGTGCACATGCACATGACAATCCAAGAAAGCCCTATTGTTAGCCGCCCTGAGACACAATGTGTAGGGTGGGATATAAGTCCCAAAAATAAATAATAAATAAAATAAGAAAGCAGGTTGTAGTCACAAATCACATACAATGCATAGGAAAATCAGAAAATAAGAAGGCAGTGGGTGGGTGTATGTTTAAAAAAATGGAGCGTGTAAGTCAGGGAAACTGAACCCATCTCCCTCCTGTTCATGTCTGTTATTCCCCCCTTGTGTAGTTTCTAGTGCTATGTATGACCAGTGCCAGTAATAGGGGTTGCTTTTGCTGGCTGCTCTGGATCTCCAGGCCCTGTGAGAGTACTGAAACAGATCAAAAGCATCTTCAGGTCTAAAACACTGAACTAGCCAGTGGAAATGGATTGTGTACATTCACAAATGATAATCAGAAATAAAATTGATAAGCCAGTACTTGCACTGAGCCCAGCTATATAAGCTTTGAAGCTCTGGAGAGATATGAAAACGAATTACCTCTTCAAACATTGATTGACATTTAAAGAGAACTTAGAGGCTGGATGAACATTTTTGTGAATGCTTAAAATCTGTGGAATTAGAATCCCTGTTCAAATATTTATTTCCTCTGTAGACTACACTTCCTGCAGTTCAGAGCCGGAGGAAAGAGCCTTAGAAGGCACAGTGTAGTGTGAAACTATGTGTCTCTCTTTCAGGATCATCTGGTCAAGGTCCCAGTGGCAATCACGTGGCTTGGGGAAAATCCTACCAACAAACTTCCCACAGACATCCAACTTTCCCTTCTGATCTTTGCTGGCTTAAACGAAAGTTTCCATTATATGTGTGTGCATGTGTGCATATATATTGAATCGTAGGATGTAAATGCCACCTAGTCAGCAATTTATAGCAGCTGTAACCAATGGAATCCCCTCCCCTTTCCTAACTGTGACACATTTGCAAAGGCATATTATCCTCTGGGAGCTGCGGTGGCTCAAGTGGTTAAGACGCTGAACTGCAGGCTGTGGAAGGTCAGTAGTTCAGCGGTTCAAGACCCAGGTGCCGCAAGACAGGGTGAGCTCCCGTCTCTAGTTCCAGCTCCTGCCAACCTAGCAGTTCGAAAGCAAGAAATTGCAAGTAGATAAATAGGTACCACTTCGGTGGGAAGGTAACAGCGTTCCGTGCACCTTGGTGTTTAGTCATGCCGGCCACATGACCACGGAAACGTCTTCGGACAGCGCTGGCTCTTCGGCTTTGAAACGGAGATGAGCACCGCAACCCTAGAGTCGGATTCGACTGGCTTTCGAGCAAGGGAACCTTTACCTTTACCTTTATTATCCTCTGACTCCTCAAAATAGCCTTAAACACAGGGTCGAGGAGATTTTAATTGTTGGTTCAATTTAGCTGTGTTCCTGGTTGGCAAGGATGGTCCCCCCCAAGAGCAGTAACAGCTGTTTGCTGGTCAAATCAACTCATCTGTGGTTAAGAATGCCACCGAAGTTGCTCTGAGTTTCACGTGGCCATAGTTTGCAGTCATGACAAGAGTAATGTTTGAGCCAATAATACACTGGCTGTTCAGTTTTAGTGAGTTACAGATCACAGGGGGGAAATATGTTGTGATTCTAACTTGAGATGATCACCATGGAGGAAAAATATATATACACTTCTGTGTATGAAGACATTTTCCAAATAAATAAGTGATGTCTGAGGGCTTCTTTTGCTATGAGTATGCAGGTACTCAATTAAGAGTGACCTCATGAGGGACTTCTGGGTAACCATTTATTGTTTTTGGCTAGTAGTGTTTTCACTGGTATTTTATTTGATTTTTAAAAAATTATTGAGTTTTTAGATTGTTGCAGGCTTCAAATCTGTCAGTCTGTCTAACTATCTATGTCAAGAATCCAAGCCTGGGTCACCCTGGGTCTTTTGCACGTGAGCAGCACCCAGCAGCCCTGTGAGTCCTCAAGGTTAAATGCACACAAATAAAGCAGACCTTTGTAAAAATATATAAAGGTTTATTGAACAGATTTTAAAAACAGAATATTACTATGCAGCACAGTCTCCATCACTTAGCAGCAAAGAAATAAAACAGCTAACTTTCTAATACATTTGATACCTGATATTAGATGGCACACCTTCTTAGAATATAAGAGTTCAAGCGAGAGGCTTTAGCTTTCTCTATGCAGCTGTAGCATAACATAACAAGAGTGCTAGTGTGGTAAAATCACAAGGTTAGCATGGCTTCCCTCTGGCCTACTGTCTTATTATAGTGTTTGACCCCCCTGGCACCAGGTGGTCTCTCAAACCCAATCAGGGAGCTTGCTTGATGGAACCCTCTAGAAGATGTTAACATCCACTCCTGACTTTCCCCTCCTATCTAGCTACACAACTGAACACAGGTTCTCAAGATGAACCAATTACCACCTTCTTGAAAGAGATAAGGATAGTGTAAGCAGACCCAGTTACAGACACCTGTGAGCAGCCTGCTAAGAATCACGTTAAGTCTTGATGGGAATCAGGGTGCTTTATCTATCTGTCTGTTTGTCTGCCTGCCTATCCATCTATCTTTCTATTCGTCTATCTATCTAGAGCTTAGAAGAGAGAAGACAAGTAGGCTTTTATATCCCACCCAAAAAAGTATCGGAGCAGCTTACAATCACTTTCCTTTCCTCTCCCCACAACAGGCACCTTGTGAGGTAAGCGGGGCTGAGAGAGTTCTGGGAGAACTGTGACTGGTCCAAGGTCACCCAGGAGGGCTTCATGTGGAGGGAGGAGTGGGGAATCACACCTGTTTCTCCAGATTACAATCTGCTGCTCTTAACCACTACACCATGCTGGCTTTATTTCCTGTCATGTTTACTAAACAAATAAGTTGGATGTGGATGACTTCCCTGGCTTGCATTATATCACCTGACACCTTAGTTGCTGTAGAATATTGTTTGTGTTGTTCTTTTAAGGGTATTTTGTCTGTTATTAATGAAAGGAACACAAACATGTTAGCACTTCAGTGGCTGGTTCGAGGTTCCACACTACTTGCTTAGTGTAGAATTACCATAACAGATTCTGGTTTTAAAAGGTAATGTTATAGGCATTTTCATGTTTCCCATTTCTTTTCCTTTCTTCAAACCTGATGTGTGGCTAACAACACCACCCACAACTGCAATACCATGTTGTTCCATGTGAACAATCAAAGTACCATTGAGGCTCTCCTTCCAACTTAGTTAATTACTTCCTGCTTTCTTGTTTGCCAGCCAATTTTCTTGGGACATTCATTAATCCATCATAAATTTATTCTTTTTGTATCATTACTGTTTTATACTTTCTGCTCAGCCAATGTCAATGTTAATTTTAAAAAAAATCAATATATCTATTGCCAAACTGTGCTATCAATATGATAGATACAGCTGCAGAATGGAGCTAGAGACAAACCAGAGGTATTTCTCTACAAATGTGAAGGAAGTCTCTGTGTTGAAGAGAAAGATGACTTTTTTAAAAGTACACTAGGTGATTAAAACTCACCCCCCCCCAAAAAAAAAACACCTCAAGGGATACCTGTAGCTTTAAGACAAGAATGCAACTGAACTCTCAGTAATTGTTTGGGGTTGCAAGGCCACCTCAACAATATTGCCAAGCCTTCCAAGCCTTTGTTTCTGTAAAGCAAAGCATGGAAGAGCAGGAGTGGACTGGGAACCCAGAACAGCCATGGAAAAGGTCCTGCTCCCCTTCCACTCTCATGTCCCCTGATGGGGGAGAACTTGTCATGGACATGCCTGGTGGTGACCTCCAGAGACTCACTATTGGCATAACTTGGCATAGCCTGGCAGTGATAAATACCACTGTACTACTGGTTCTAGTCACTGTGCAGCCTGGCCTAGCACTGGCCATCATGTTGCCCAGCCAGACATTTCCTGGGGAGAAGGGTAGGGAAGGAGGGAAAGCTGAAGTTATGGAGGGGATGATAAAGGTTGGTTGGCTGGTGAGTGGGAAGTACAGAAGGAAGCAGGCCCAGTGGTGACAGTCAAATAGGGTTGCCAAGTGGGACTTACCTTGCCGGCGGGGGACTCCCGGGTGGATCCTGGCACGGAGTGGAATGACAGCCCCAGGGTGCAGCAGGAGTGTTCTGGGACTGGGATGACAGGGCCAAGAGTGGAGTGACAGCCCCAGGGTGTACCAGGAGTGTTCTGTAACTGGGATGACAGGCCACGAATGACAACCCCAGGGTGCAGCAGGAGTGTTCTGGAACTGGAAACAGGCCACGGAGTGGAATGACAGCCCCAGGGTGCAGCAGGAGTGTTCTGGAACTGGAAACAGGCCACGGAGTGGAATGACAGCCCCAGGGTGCAGCAGGAGTGTTCTGGAACTGGAAACAGGCCACGGAGTGGAATGACAGCCCCAGGGTGCAGCAGGAGTGTTCTGGAACTGGAAACAGGCCACGGAGTGGAATGACAGCCCCAGGGTGCAGCAGGAGTGTTCTGGAACTGGAAACAGGCCACGGAGTGGAATGACAGCCCCAGGGTGCAGCAGGAGTGTTCTGGAACTGGAAACAGGCCACGGAGTGGAATGACAGCCCCAGGGTG
>NW_015165846.1:275194-280271 GCF_001447785.1 Gekko japonicus | reverse complement strand
GGACATGATTGCAGTCTTCAAGTATTTGAAGGGCTGTCATGTAGAAGATGGAGCAGATCTATTCTCTCTTGCTCCGGATTGCAAGACTAGATCTAATGGATGGAAATTACAAGGGAGTCATTACCGGCTAAATATCAGTAAGAGTGGTGGAGCAGTGGAACAGTCTGCCCCGGGAGATGGTGGATGCTCCTTCGCTGGACATTTTCAAACGGAGGCTGGACAACCATCTTTTGGGTATGTTGTAGGTATGTAGGGCTATCTTTCAGCTATGGTCCTGCAGAGTGCAGGGGGTTGGACTAGATGACCTGCACGGTCCCTTCCAACTCTAACATCATTCTCCTCCTCCTCCTCCTCCTCTGTTTTGCCCTTCTGACATCAAAGCCAGGAATGAATCACTTATCCTTAGGAAGTAGAGCAAATTGAACTTCAATCCTCCTCCTCCTCTTCCTCCTCCTCCTCCTCCTCTGTTTTGCCCTTCTGACATCAAAGCCAGGAATGAATCACTTATCCTTAGGAAGTAGAGCAAATTGAACTTCAAGGCACTTGGCTCGATGATTTTTAAATGCAACATCTTCTATTCAACTCAGCAACAATTTATATAATAATACTTTTACAGCTCTGTTTTTGAACGTATTTACATAGTTTGAATGTGCGCTCCTATAATCAGAATGCATAAACTTTCCTCTCTTTTTTGATGGTTTAGACCAGAGACAGGCTGCTAGCTTCCATTTCTAGGGAGCCATTTAAGAGAGGTAGAAAATTGCAACCGCAAAAGAAAACACTTGAATAAGACTGAGTGTGTAGAAGGTGTAGGGACCAATCCCCTGAAGTAGGCCATTCACAGCTATGGATCTGTCTGATTAGAGAGCGCTAGAATGCTTTCATCAGTGTACAGATTCTATGCACTTGTGGATTCTACCTGTAGATACCAGCCTAATGGGCTTTTAAGTAGCTTGAAGAATTTCAAAATGATAGTGCAGAATTAAAGAGGGTCCAGAGAGGGCAAAAAGGATGATTATAGGCATGAGGAAGCTCCCATTTCTAAAGAGAGAGATTGAAAAGATTGCACACCAGATTCATTTAAGGCATCTAAAAAGTGCATTTCCTAAATGTTTAATGTTGATTGACCAATTAGCGACTGACTGGAAATAGTGTTCTCCTTTGCATGCCAGTTGCTTGCTACTTAGCCAGCACTTAAAAAAATAAAAAAAATAACCTAAAGCAATCTCAGTAGCCTGTGAGTCTGTGCAGGAGAATTGTGTTTGGGGTGGTAGGTGATTAACCCTTTCACTTGCAGGCATTTTTTTGCTCATTGTGTTCCCCCCACCTGGCTTTCCACCTACAGAGAAAAAGGGTGATGTTGGATCCTGCAGCTTTTCTTCAGTGCAAGGAGCCTTTGCCTGATCCAGCCCATGGTCTTTGATTCTCTGTATGGTTGCTGTAATGCAATATCTCTGGGGATGCTGGGAAATATAAGAATTCCTTCCATCTGTTCCTCCAGCAGAAAGACTGCCCTCAATCCTTTGTGTACATACAGAATATCACAACTCTGGGCTAGCAAATACTTCAGCATTAAAGACAAAAAGGGGTTGTGTTTGGCCAGACCCTCATTCTTACATAGTTGTATGTGGAAGATGCAACTATAATATCTCTGCAAAGGCAATGCAATATACCAGGGAATGTGTTATTCCACTTTCTTCACCTTAGTGTAGCCCCTATTTCCACAGTTTAAACATATTGGAGTCCCTTTGCTATGTGGGAACACACACACACACAAGCAAACTAATCATATCTAAATTTTGATTACCCGTGGCCAGCATCAGAGGTCAGCATGGATGGGCAGCTGTTGAGTCCCATGGTCCAGCAAATGTCCTGCCCCTATCAGAAATACTAGGGCTGTGGTCACACACACTAAATAATCCACTTTCAATGCACTTTCCACTTTCCAAATGGATTAGGCCAGTTTACACAGTAAAAATCCAGTTTGAAAGTGGATTGAAAATGGATTATTTAGTGTGTGTGACCACAACCTAAGTCTGTCTGCCATTCTATAAGTGCCTTGCAGCTACGGAAGAAGCAGAGCATGAGAGAAGCATGCTATGCTTCCTTTTGGGGGCAATCCTCAGCTGGTCCCTTCCTTGAAATCCTGTGTGAGTTTCTGGAAGTGGAGAAGTGACTCTTTTGCAGACCTGCTGGCACTAAAGGGGTTGAAATGAGTGTGAGAAAGATGCACTCCTAGGGTGCCAACCAGCAGCTGGCACCTAGCAAGAGCCTGGAGGGGTGGGGACATGGGCAGTGCTGTGTCAACAGCATGATGTTATCTCCAAGGCACACCCAGAAGTGACATCACACAGCACTAGGATTCAGTATAGAGTTTTTGCTGAATACTAGAATAGCATGATGTCACTTCCAGGTTTGTCCCAGAAATGACATCACAACATCAATGTGACAGCATTTTTCTCCCCGCCAGCCTACTGAGTGATGGCAGGGTCAGGGGACTGTCAGTAGGCAGTTGCCCATTATATTTTGGGACCTGGCATCCCTATGTGATCCACTCTATCTATGTGCTCCATAATGGTGATGATGGTGGAATTAGTTGGCCATTACTGCAGGGGAACAGAGCTTCAGCTTGGAGAAAATGGAGCCATGGCTGAAGGAAAAGAGCTGCAATGCAATGCCCCAAAATATCTGCTGGCAGCCCTGGATCCCTGCATCAAGAGCACTGGATGTGGCCAGAGAAGATGATGTGAGGGGAAAGAAGAGACTAGCAGAAAATAATCTGGAAGCAGATGGAAGCAATCCCCTGCTCTAAAGAAGCTGTAGGGATTCCTGATAGAATTGCCAACTCTGGGTCAGAAAATAACTTGATTTTGGAGGTGAAGTATGGGGAAGGCAGGGTTTGGAGAGGGGAGGGACTGCAGCAGGTAAAATGCCACAGAGTCCATTCTCCAAAGCAGCCATTTTCTCCAGGGGAACAGGTCTTGGTCATCTGGAGATCAATTGTGATAATGAGAGATCTCCAGGTGCCACAGGAAGGTTGGCAACCATAATTCTTGGACAGTCCCAGGAGAGAAAACATTTGAGGAAAGCGGACTTGCCAGAACTTGACTTTCTCGGCTGCTACAGAGACTGAGGCCTAAAATAGATCCACTATCCTATCACCAGAGAGCTCAACACAGCCCAATGGTTTCTAAAACTTGTTTGAGTAATTAACTGAATTTACAGACAACCTGATTTAACGCACAGGCAAGAATCCATTTAAGGCCAGGACCTTAAAGATAGCAGAAGCAAAGGAACTCAAGCCGCAGGGCTCTGCTGAAGTGGTGAGAGATGAGAAGCCAAAGCAATATAAGCCTTTTAAAAGCTTTGAAGCTGTTCCCTGACTCTCTAGTGAGACTAGAGAGAAAGTCCCCCCCCCCAAGTATCCCTAAGGAGAAGCAAGTGGAATAACTCCAGGACTCTGCGCTACATTTTTCTTTTTGTCTGTCCTTCTTAAAAGCAGAGACTTTCCTGTCAAGTAAGACAGCCCCACATACCTTAGATATCCCCCTAGCAATCCAGGGAATCAGCTTGTGGCTCTTTCTTGCTTTGGTGGATTAAGTCATTGTTGCAGTCCAGCACAGAATTATGTGTATGTAATCTTCAGTGATTTCAGCAGTACTTAAAAATGTGTTATGTTCTCCCCTGGCCAGTCCTGAAGCCTGTCCTTCTGCTATTGTGTAGATGGCAGCCTCTGAGCTTCCCCTGGCCTCGGAAAAGGGAGGTGAGGGGGTTGTATCACCTGATTCGTCCCCTGGATACCTGCTCTCACAAGCCTGGAGCAGGATCCATTGCTTACTCCTTGGCATGTTGGGGGAACTGCCTCATATGGGTTGGGTCTGGCCCCACATCTTCCCCAGCTTCCACCAATCCTTGGCCCTATAGATGGTTTAGCCTGTTAGAGCAGAGCTGAGCCCATTCTTCCCTGTGCTCTCCCATGATAAGTCCCTCCTTGGGGCAGCCCTGGATTGGATGGTCCAAGAGGTCTGCCAAAGAGGAAATTTCTGCCAGCTTCCACAGCCCCGTTGCCAGAGCGACGCGTAGCGTCACATCCTGGTGACGGCGGTGCAACGCCTGTTGCCGTCCCTCGCGGCAGAGCTCCTGTAAAGAATGACGATCCCCCGCTGCGATTCAATGAGACTTGGCAGCCCTACTTCCCATGGGCCTGCCTGGTCTCAGTGACTGCCCAATGCTGCTTGTTCTCCTTTCTCTCCTCTGGCAACCTGGGGTGGTTTTTTTTTGTCTGTGTGTGCTCAATGAGATGCTGCCACATCTGCTGCTGTCTCCTCTGCAGCTGTTCTGGTTCTCTGGGGCTCCTGCTGAGCCCCTGCCAGCTGTGGTGAGTCTAGGGCTACCACTCTTACAGCCAGTCTTGCAACCCCTGTTGGTTGCTTTCCCCTTGGGCATGGCTCCTGGGGTTGGGGGAGGGCCAGCAGTGAGTCTGGGGATGGGCAACTGAGAATCCTTCCCTGTTTTACTCCTAGAAAAGTATTCTTAGGATTACACTTGCAGTGTCTTTCTAAATAATTGCTGGTGTTTCCTGAAAAATGAAATAGACAGTCCTGGGGAGGAGTCAGCAGTCATGGTGCACGTTGGCACCAGTAACATTAGGACATGTAGTTGTGTGGTCCTGGAGGAAAAAATTAGGTTGCTAGGCAGAAAGTTAAAGGCCAGGACCTTAAAGGTAGCATTCTAGACAGGCACAGTGTTGGAAGTTAATCTCACAGCAGGAAGATCATTAGGATCTAACTGACAGTTCAGTGACAGCTACATGTCAGCAGGTGGACTGATAAGCCTGTTCTAACCGGTTATGGCTGGCACTGGACAGTGTGCAGTCACCATGACTCAGCTTGTTGCTGATTGGTGCTGCTATGTATATAAGTCTGTACAGAAGCCATGTACGTTCTCTTCGGAGGTAACAAGCGTCTGGCGAAGCATTTTGACTGTAAATTCTGTGAATAAACCCTTGTATATAGTGTACCACTGGACTGTGCAGTGTGGTTACTATAGAGGGGCAGAACAGCAAAGAACTGGTAAG
>NW_015165846.1:274543-274682 GCF_001447785.1 Gekko japonicus | reverse complement strand
ACTGGTGGACCTCCTGATGGCACTGGTATTTCTGGCCACTGTGTGACACAGAGAGTTGGACTGGACGGGCCTTTGGCCTGATCCAACATTGGCGTCTCTTATGTTCTAAGCATTTGCTACTGTCACATATGAATGCTAT
>NW_015165846.1:261255-270461 GCF_001447785.1 Gekko japonicus | reverse complement strand
CCACATGGATCAGCAGGAGCGGGTAGCAATCAGAGGGCTTGACCAGTCTTGGTATTTTCTCAGCCACATCTTGGATACATGCTCCAGGAAGACAACAAACCTCTCGAGATTCCTTGTCAGGTCTGCATACACCTTCTTCCATCCCTCTCAGTAGGGAGTCACCAACCACCACTACTCGTCTCTTCCTCCGTGGGATAGCTTGGTTCCTTCTCTGCCTATGTGCTTGTATGTCAGTCACATCCTTTTGATCTCGGAGTGTGCTATTCTGATCTTCCATCATCAGAAGCGGCTGGTATCGATTTTGCAGCTCCACTGTCTGTAAGTGTTTCCTGATTATCTTACTCCTCAAGGTCACATTCTTCCACTCACCGACCTGTTCCTTGTTACTTCCTTCCTCTTGCTCAGGATTTACTAGCTCTTGCCGTTCTCTCAGGAGCCCCTCTTCCTTCACGTCTAAAAAGCTTTCTGCCTCCCTGATGTTCCTCAGTGTACAGATTTGTGCCTCGAGTTCTCCCACCTTCTCCTCATGCATTCTTATAAGCTTGCACTTGCAGCATGTGTAATGCATTTCATGGCATGGCAGAAAAATGATCATGGTGCAACCCACACAGGTCACTGGAGTAGATCCTTCGTTATCCATCTTCCTTGGAGCAATGCTATCTTCTACAGCCTCAGGAACTTTCCTCAAACTCTGACCTAAACTCTTGTTGTGGTAATGTACCCTGAAAACTTTGAGACCTACCAAATGGCTACCTTGCCAGCAGTTCTCTCCCCAGAACTCAGAAACAGATCTCTACTCAGGTTCTTACAAGGCCTCCAAGCAAGACCCACAGGCTAGGACCCACAGGGCAAGAGCCCTTTGGTTCTTGCCCTTCGGCTCGTGCCAAAGGCTCGCGCCTCAGGCAAGGAGCAGCCTTTTGTTTCAAAAGGCTCCTTCCTGCTCAGCACAGCAGATCCCAGCACAGTAGGGGGCGGGGCTCACAATCAACAGCACTCCACAGCAACTCACTCAGCCTCCAACAACCCCCAAAGCACAAACAGCCCCAAACAGACTTAAACAGAACCACTCTCTCTCAGACTACAAAGAACCCAACTCTCTCTCAGTTCCCACACAGCAGCTAGGAAGGCAAAGGGAGAAAGAAAAATCCCCTACCTTCTATCAGCAACCCACCACGTGCTCGCCACTCCTTGCCTCAGCCCAGCTGAACCACTTGTTACCATGAGGCTGTCCTCCCATACTACTCACTTGGGGCAGCAAAATGACTTGAGACAGCCCAGCCTTATAGGTAAGCAGAACGAAATAAAAATGACTTGCCTCCCTCTATTTCCCCCTTCCCTCTGCTGCCCCACCAGCCACAGTTGGGACACTCACCTGGAGCTTCCTTCTAGAGCTCGTTGAATTTCTTCCACAACGGACCTTACTCCTACTATCTATCTATCTATCTATCTATCTATCTATCTATCTATCTATCTATCTATCTATCTATCTATCTATCTATGTAGTAGGAACCAGCTAGAGAGAAGAGGTTGGGCCTTTGGATGACAAAGGAATAAAGGAATTTCTAAAGGAAGATGGGGAGATGGCAGGGAAGTTCAGTGTCCTTTTTGCTTCTGTGTTCACTATGGAAAGTGTGATGTATGTACCCATCCCACAGCCACTATTTTCAGGAAGGGAGTCTGAAGAACTGAGCCACGTTAAGGTGATCAGAGATGAAGTTCTAGACCTACCAAAGAAATTAAAAACCGATAAGTCTCCAAGTCCTGAAGACCCCCCCCCCAGAGTTCTTAGGGGATTAAAATGTGAGATAGTTGATCTACTAACCAGTAGCCAGTTTGGTGTAGTTGTTAAGTGTGCAAACTCTAATCTGAGAGAACCAGGTTTGATTCCCCACTCCTCCACTCACAGCTTCTGGATGACCTTGAGCAAGCCATAGTTCTGTCAGAAGTGTTCTTGAAAAGAGCAGTTTCTGTCAGAGATCTCTCAGCCCCACCTACCTCACAGGGTGTCTGTTGTGGGGAGGGGAATGGAAAGAATTTTGTAAGCCACTCTGAGACTCCGAGTGAAGGCAGGGTACAAATCCAATCTCCTCTTCTCTTCTCTCTGTATGTAACCCTATCACAAAATTCATCTGCTGTACTAGAAGACTGGAGAGCAGCAAATGTTACACCAATTTTTAAAAGAATCCAGATGGGAACCAGGAAAATACAGGCCAGTCAGCCTAATGTCTGTTCTTGGCATTCTTTTGCTGTATAATGTCTGTTCCAGGCAAATTAGTAGAAACTGTAATCAAAGGCAGAATTAGGGATGGGCATGTACCAGTTCATGAACGAAAGTTTATGATGAATTTTGGCTGGTTCATGCTTCATGAAGTCAAGTTTGTGACGGGTCAACTGGCACAAACTTTCCATGAACTTTGAAGCTGTTTGTGGAGGTTTGTTAGGGTTTGTGAATGGATACATTTCCAGACAGATTGTCTCTGTTCAATCAAGATGTTCATGAAACTTCAGAGTAAAGCAGTGGTGGGAAGTTTCCCTGTGAGTTTGGTGTCACTGGCTTGTTCCTGAGCCTTCTATAGACTCCTGCTGCTTGCAGCAATGCAAGCAAAAGAGGACTAACCACAGAATCCCTGCAGTACAAACTGAAGGTTTTTTTTTTTCAAGCCCAGTACAACCAGTTCAGTGTACAGAATGCCCAGCAGAACCTTGGTCCATCTTTCTCTTTTCCAGCTTTGCTGTTGTCTCAAAAGAGAACCTGAGCAAATCCTGGCATGAGCTAAGGGTCAAGGGAAGGTATGTTTTCTGTGATCTTTCCCCAACCTTGTTGTGATACTTAACAGAAGATGCAAATCAACAATCAGTTGCAGATTAGGTAACTGAAATTTGGGTAACTTGAATATGGCAACCCTAATCCTATGTCAGTAGTACCAGAAGTTAAAAGTACTAAAATATTAAAGAGACATCATGCTTCCAAGTTTTGCCTTATGCAAACTACCTTGAGCAGAAAGCTCACTCTGTTTGACAACAGCCCACCCGAGATCACTCCTATACACTGTGGATTTCTCAAAGGGCTCAGAGTGTGAGGTCTCTGGATGAAAGCAGAACAGACCTAATGTAACAACAGGGAACTGGGGGATGAAATGGAGGGTGTTGTGTTTGATCTATACATTAAACTTCCTCTAGTTTTGGTTCTTCAAAGGAATTAATTTCCAAGGTGGCCTAGCTGGAAGACGTACGACATTTTGAAAATCGTAGTGAGTCCTTCCAAGGCAACATACCTTTTACTTTTGCTGAAGATATGGTCCAGGAAGTATCTTCAAGTGTCCTTTGATGGCCTGATGATTAACACAGTCCCACATTGCTCCAGGCAAATGACCTACACACATGCATGTGCTTAAACATAAACCCAGGGTGGAGAAAAAACAACAGTTTTAATAGCTTTCAGTGTAGTTTTGTTGCTAGTGATTTACACATACTCACTTCCTTTTGTTGTTTCTAATTAGAAAATTTCTCCCCTCATCCCTGAGTGTTGAGGATAGTGTGAATAAGTCTTCATTGACTGTAGTTAAGATTTTGTAACTTTTTATAGTACTTCAAAAGCTTGAAAAATCTATGCTCTCACAACCAAATCTACACACAAATGGTTGCAGAGCCCCCAATATGATCATTTTTATTGATTTTTTTCTCCTTATTGAGTTTGCAATGTCTAATGTTTGAGCACATCTTTGAATTTTTATAAAGGAATTTGGAGGATATTCTGTTCAATGGTGGCTCTTATTTCCTTTAGATTTGTCCTATTCATAGATATCTGTTTGAAGCTTTCTAGAGTCAAAGCAGTCTGTGGCCCCATTCACACGGAGCATTTGCCGTGCTAAAGATACAGATGATAGGCGGATTTTCCGGGCACGATCACACCGCAACATCTGGGAAGTGTAGTGCACCCGTGGCTAACCCATGGCTTCGTGCTGAAGATACGGAGTAAAATACTAGTACTTACAATGTACTAGTTTCCGGAAAATGCGGGGCAAGGGCGGGCGTCTGATCACGTCCCGTGCTAGTCCCATCTCAAACCGGTTAGTGTTTTTTTTTTAAGTCTTCACAGGATGCGCACAAATGATCATGCGCATGCTCACCTTTTGGTGAGAAAAAAATATTCCCGTTTGCCACGGAAGCGGCGCCTGGTGATTGCTGGTGTGATCACGCAGCGCCGCTTCTTTGCTGCGCTGCAGGATAGCTGTGTGATCGGCTTCTCACTCCCTAACCACGGGACCTCGACGGGTCGTGTGATTGGGCGGCCGCACGTTATTTTGCTCCGGGGCAAACAGCCACGCTTACCCCCCACATTTTCCGGCCCGTGTGACCAGGGCTTTTGAGAGTTTCTTTGCTTCATAAGAGAGTCCCAATACATGCTAAAGACTTTATTTTTATTTTTAGTAACATTTTAGCCCCATTAAATATTTCCTATTGCTAAGTATTTGGGACCAATGCAATGTGAAAGTACAAACTGTCTCTGCCCATCCTGAAGTACTTAAAGTTGGAAAAGACAAGAGAACTCTTTTAAGGAAGGATTATTCATTTCGGTTTACAAACAAGAACGGGAAAATTAAATGAGTTCACTGAAGCTCATAGAGAGTGATTTTGGCAGAACTGGGGAAATGGCCTTTTGTCTCCAGTGTTCAAATTGGTTGTGTTAAGCACATTCTGTCACAAAGTTCAGGTGCCGTACCAACTCAAGACACTAGTAAATAACATGAATAAATGTTCTGCAGGACTCTTCATCTATAGCAACAGCAAAAGCCCCACTGTTAAGGGGCAGTGGAATGATTTGTTGTGTTTAAGTGATTACTAATTTTGCCAGACAGACAGCTAATGTCCTCTGTGCACTGAAGAGACTGGTAGAATCTCTTCTTGATAAAGCTGAATAAACCTCTGAAGCACACCACTCACCATGATGCCAGCCAGATGGTTTTCATCCTGGTGAGTAAATCCCTGGGGCCCAGAGGATGCTCATTGTGAAACTAACCATGCACATTTAAACCCATTGAGTTCAATATGCCTCTGTCTGCAAAAGGGCTGTATGCTCAGCAGCTACTTCGAGTCAATGCCGAGAGCAGAGAGAGAGAGAGAGAGAGAGAGGATCTTGGCATTTTGCAGCCTTTGGAACTCAGTTCTGCAGCTCCTGCATGAACAGCAGCAAGACAAGTGAAGTGGAAGGCGGATCTAAGCCCCATCTAACTCACAGGGTGTCTGTTGTGGGGAGGGGAATGGAGAGGAGTTTGTAAGCTGCTCTGAGACTCCAAGTGAAGGGTGCCCAGGAGGTTCCACAGAAGCTGCAGGGTCCACAGGAGCCATCAAACAGATGGCCCAATTGTGGCAGGCCCCCCAGAAGACACTGTGCTGGCTGCAGGGCCCCCTTCTGTTAAGAACTTTGTGCATGGGCAGAGATTGTTTTTATTTTGGGGAGATTTAAATCCCCAATGTATTTTTTATGTTTTTAGTTGTTGTTTTTTTGCAAACCTGGGGAGAGTTTCCCCAAATTTGGGGGGAAAATCTTTCTCTCATTGTGGGCCCAATTCACAGACAGTCTCCCCATTATGTGAAGATCTGCCCACACGTTAGAAATATATATATAGATTACTAGCCTGATACCCATGCTTCACTACGGTATTTAAGTTCCGTAAATCCAGTTATAAAACTGATGGTGTGAAGTCTGAAATGTAACATTTGTTGTAAGAATTCTAATGGAGAAGATTGTAGTTTAAGAAATGAAGTGAGACATACATACTTTTTTCTCTCTTTACTGAAGGACCTCTCTCTAGACCACACTGGTGGTTCTGCCCTCAGGTGTTAGGATCACCAGGATGCTTGATGAGCTCACTCTGGAGCAGGCCACATAGAACTGTCCATTTAAGAAGCAGTCCGTTAAGTCAACTCCTGCTACCTTCCATGAAAGTGATGGACTCTCTACTTGTGTTCCTGGATTGTTTTGCTCATATGGAGACTGTGTTGTTCTGAGCACCTCAGGGTGATCTTGCTGGTACTTGGCTTGTGCAGTTCAGTGCACTGCAGGAGTACTATGTGCAAATGTCTTTGCTGCATTCTTAAGTTGCCTTCTCCTTGTAGTATTGGTGTATCTGGCTTGATGTTCGCCAGGAACTTTCTTGGGGGCAGTAAGAGGTGAGAGGTGTGAGAGGGAGTTGGTGTGAGGGAGTGATGATGTGGTGGACATTTCTTCAGGTTCAAGAGGGAGGCATGCATTGAAATGGCTCCTAGAAATGTCCTCTAGAGAGACAGTTTGTTGTAGTGGTTAACCGCACGGATTCTAATCTGGGAGAACCAGGTTTGATTCCCCACTCCTCCACTTGCACCTGCTGGATGACCTTGGGTAAGCCATAGTTCTGGCACAGCTGTTCTTGAAAAAGAGCAGTTTCTGTCAGAGCTCTCTTAGCCCCACCTACCTCACAGGGTGTCCGTTGTGGGGAAGGGAAGGGACAAGAGTTTGTAAGCCGCTCTGAGACGCCTTTGGGTAGTGAAGGGCAGGGTATAATTCAATCTCCTCTTCTTCTTTACTATCAGGTGGTTGCCTGTCAGGTGCAGGAGCAAAGCCATTGGGGAGGCTGCCCAAGCAACATCGCTTTAGCAATCCTGCTAAGTCCCCCTGATGCCTTCAGACATGCTACCCCTCCAATACCCGACAGACAACAGCCTGTCAAGGGTTGGAAGGGGCACAGAGTCCTTAAAGTCATTGAAGATGCTTGCTCAGCAGGATTACCTTAGCACTGCTGCTGGCCCAGCCTCCCCAATTCCTTTAAACACAATCCCCCCCCTTACACCAGACAGGTGGGTGTTTATCAGGTGTAGGAGCAGGGCCAGGGTACTTTAATGCTTCTGTGGAACCTCAGCCCATCCAAACTCTGCAATGGCACCAGACTGCAAGTGAAGGCTCTACATAGGAACATAATCGAGGCACCACTGCTCACCATCAGTGCTCGGGGAGAGTTGGTGTTCATACCACGCATACCAGTCATACCATCAGAAACCCCTTTGAATGCAATGACTTGGCAACAGTGATCCATGTGATGGTCACCTCCAGATTGGACTACTGTAATGCTCTCTACATGGGGTTGCCCTTGTCGCAAATCCAGAAGCTACAGCTAGTGCAAAATGCTGTGGCCGGGCTTCTAATGGGCCTCCCATTACAGGAGCACATTCAGCCTGTGCTGAAAGCATTGCACTGGCTGCTGATAACATACCGAATTTGCTTCAAGGTGCTGGTTCTTACCTTTAAAGTCCTTTATGGTCAGGGACCTACATACCTGAGGGACTGCCTTTCCTCACATGTTCCCCAGAGAGTGCTGCGATCAGGGTCTCAAAATCGACTGGCCTTCCCTGGTCTCAAGGATGCCAGGCTGACAATAACCAGGGCCAGGGCTTTCTCGGTGGCGGCTCCTCTCTGGTCGAATGAGTTCCCAGAAAAGATTAGGGCCCTGCGGGACCTCATGCAGTTCCTCAGGGCCTGCAAGACGGAGCTCTTCCACCAGGCCTTCAACTAGGAGCCGCCCCCAATAGCTTGAATGGCAGAGAACCCTGTCCCCTGGAGTAATCAGAAACAGTCTGTGCCAGCTGCACAAAGGTTAGATCTATGGGCTGACAGCTAGGATAGATCACTGAAGGTTGGCCACCATCATCTAATAATCTAATAATATTAATTTATTGGTATTATTTAATGTCTAGCACCTTTTAATGTTGGAGAGTTTTATATGGTTTTAGGATTATTTAAACTGCTTATTTGTATGTTTTTATTCTTTTATGTAAGACTAGAAAAAAGGTCAGTTGTGGAAATAAATACAACGGCCTCTAGAAAGAGGCTCTGGGTGGGTGCCCCGGCCTTCGACACTCAGTGTCAATTTGCTGTGACAACCTCAGCAAGGTATAATGACACAGAGCCCACCATTTTCTCCAGGGGTACTGATCTCTGCCATCTGGAAAGCAGTTGTAATTCTGAGTAATCTCCAGCCCTCACCTGGAGATTGGAAACATTTTACCTCAGAACAGCAAACTGTTTAGATTGTTAGAGGCAAAAGCCAATCAAGTCGCATATGCAAACAAGCTCTGTGTTCCGAGGCAAAGGCCAATGAGGCTGCATATGCAAATAACCTCTGTGTTCTAACTGGCTATGGGGGGGGGAACAGCAAAATGTTTAAAATGTTGGAGGTGAGACTCAAGCAATGCAGCCAGTGGATAGGGACAGATTCTGAGTGACACACCAGGGCGCCAACCAATTCCGGAGCGTGTGGAATGTTCTAGAGAAGTGCCACCACCATTTGGCTTTTATTTATAAGGGAGATGCCCTGAGCCAGCTTCGGCTGGAAGGGTAGGGTATAAATCTAATAAATAAATAAATAAACTTAAATACTGTAGTGAAGCACAGGTATCAGGCTAGTCAGTAATATAAGAACAATGCTGAAGCTACATTAGTGGCAGCTTGGGTGACAAACCACTGGGAACTCACCTCCATTCTACACGTGTAATGAATAAACAACCATAATAAATCTGTTCCTTTCCCTCCATAGCAACTTAGGTAAGATCATGACTCTGTTTCTCCTACCCCCTGAGGTGCCGATCAGTCATTTGCACAGCTGTAGATGGCATCATAGTTGAATAATCCAGCCACTTTGTGGGTGCACTCCTGACCACATGGGTGTTTTCCACAGCATTTCCCACAGGTGACAATCTGTATCTTTCCCATGGTAATGTCACATGCAATAGAGTCCAAGTGTATGGTTAAATCATTTCAGCATTCTCCCGGCTCATGGTGTTTAACCCATATGAATGTGGGTGAATATCTAAAGGGTGCTTGAGGTGTGTGTACAGAAAAAACATATGACTACTGATAGATGAGAAAGAAACAGTAGCCAGTTAAGGAAACCTTTATACAATCCAGGAAGGCCTTGTCTAGAAAATGGAATGTTATTTTTGCCACTGACAAAAAGGGCCTGTGGAATACCCATCCCTATATAGGCATTCAGTGAATGAATCACTTCCATCATGTCAAACTTCATCACTACAGCCTCTGGATCTTTTTCTTGTACTGCACCATGCATTAAGTCACCTATTACTTTCAACTTGGTAAGTATCTGCATCAATCATTCTCAGACAGGCAGACAGCCCACCTGCCAATATACTTTGAGATTTTATCTTTCTAATGA
>NW_015165846.1:248010-261206 GCF_001447785.1 Gekko japonicus | reverse complement strand
AAAGCAGCTGGGTCAGAGGGTGAGGTGTTAAAAATATAAAAATAACTAGGATGTCTGATTCAGATGAGTGAAATTCATTGTTTTGGGGCAGATATCATGACAAACTGAAAGAGAAAGGGGTAATGTAAGGCAGAGTGGTGGTAGGAAATCTCTGTTTGGAAGCTTAGATTGTTTTCAGATTAGGAGAGGGGAAGAAGATCACAAAGTGACAGTCAAGCTTGTCAGTGTGACAAGCTGCAGGGTGGTTATCACCTGCATTTGGTCGGTATGTATATCTCAGCTAATGAAGACCTGATGGACTATCAGTTACAATGAACAGTTTCATTTGTCTGTGCTGTTGAGTGTCAGCTAGTGCTTTGTGAGAGGGTCTCCCTACAATACCCTTGGAATGTGAAGTGCTGTTCGCCAATGTTGTTTAACTTTTACATGAGTCCCCTCGCCCAGTTGGTCCAGGGTGGTGGGCTGGGTTGCCACTTGTATGCTGATGAAACCCAGCTCTATCTTGTTGGATGGCCGCCTGGACTCTGCCTCAGAGAGCTTGGGCAGGGCTTTGGAGGCTGTGGCTGGGTTGCTACAGCAGAGTGGGTTGAAACTAAATCAAATGAAGACAAAAGTCCTATACCTGAGTGGGAGGGGGTAGATTCAGGAATCAGGCTCCCTGCCCTGGACGGGGCACTGCTGGTGCTGGCCCAGAAGGTGAGGAGCCTAGGGGTAACTCTGGATGCCTTACTAACTTACTTACTCTCACGAACCCCCAGTGAGGCTAGGTGTTTGACCAGGATTGAATGATCAACCAACAGGATTCTGAGCCATGACCATTTCACGTACCAGGTCCTCCCTCGTAGTCACAGAGACACCAGCAGACAGGGTAGCCCAGGCCCCTTTAAAAATTCAAACACTGATTCATTCACATGCTGCCACCATTTATTCATATCCTAAAATATATATAGACTAGTAGTAAAGCCCGTTGTGAAAGCAATACAACGAGATCTAGAAAGAGGCTCTGGGGCAGTGCTCTGGCTTTGGGCAAACAGTTTCAATTTGCTGTGGTGACCTCAGCAGGGTATAATGACAGAGTCCACTGTTTTCTCCAGAGGAACTGATCTCTGCTACCTGAAGAGCAGTTGTAATTGTGAGTGATCTGTAACCCTCACCTGGAGATTGGCAGCAATTGTTACCCAGGACAAAGTGGCTGGTTTGGAGGGTGTAGTCTATGGCATTCTACCTGTCTGAGGTCCCACCCCTCTGCAAACCCCACCCTCTCCAGGCTCCACCCCTCAAATCCCCAGGAATTTGTCAGCATGTAGTTGACAACCCCATCTCCTTCCCAGCTAACCATCAACCTACCATTATCTGCCCCTTTGACTTCAGCTGACTTCTGCCCTCCCTTCTGCAGAGCAGTTGTAATTCTGAGTGCTCTCCAGCCCTCACGGAGATTGGCAACAATGGTTCCCTATGTGGGACTGACTGGTTTGGAGGGTGGAGTCTATGGCAGTGTACCTGTCTGAGGTCCCACCCCTCCTCAAACCTCACCCTCTTCAGGCTCCATCCGTCAAATCTCCAGGAATTTCCCATCTGGAGTTGGCAACCCTATCTGGACTGGCCCCAATGTGTTTTCTCCCAAAGGCCAAAGTAGGTGACAGGACCAAGCTTAGTTGCCTACCAACAGGCACTGAGGGGAATGTAGGGTTGCCAGCTCTAAGGAGGGAAATACCTGGAGGTTTGGGGGGTGGATTCTGTAGAGGGCAGCATTGGGCGGGGGGGCGGAAGGACTCAGCAGGTATAATGTCATAGGGTCTACCCTCCAAAGCAGCCATTTTCTCCAGGGGAAACTGATCTCTGTCATCTGGAAATCAATTGTAGCAGTGGGAGATCTCCAGGTCCCACCTGGAGTTTGGCAACCCTAGGGGAAAGTGTGCTGCACAGCAGGGGGTTGAAGAGAATGGTTTGATGGGTGCTGAGCCAAGATTGGCAACAATAGTTCCCCAGGAGCAAATAGCTGGGTTGGAGGGTGGAGTCTATGGCACTGTAACCTGTCTGAGGTCCCCATCTCCCCAGGCAGCTTTTAAAACATGATCCTGGGACCTACACACCACCAGACATTCCAACTGCCTTGCGGGGGGGGGGAGTATGAGGTGTGGAATGGAGTGAAGTCCAATCAGCTTCCATATGCAAAAGACCTTGAAGGTTCCATATGCAACTGACATTCCAACTGCCTTGCGGGGAGGGGGGTGAGTTTGAGGTGTGGAATGCAGTGAAGTCCAATCAGCTTCCATATGCAAAAGACCTTGAAACACTGGGCGGGACTGCACAAAGCAGCCAGTCAACCCAGCCAGCGTCTTCTGACTGACAGTTCAAGCGTCCATACACTAAAGGAGTGCATTTTAGAACTTTGGCACCCACTATTCAATTATATATAAGGAGAGATTGAGATCTTAACGTGTATGTGTGTGCACACGCGTGTGTGTGCTCCTTTCCCCGAGACAACTAGCTCACAGGATTAAACAAGAGTTAACTTTTATTTTTGGCTTGAACATAATATTGGAGTAGATCATGTAGAGGTTACAAAGTTTCTTTTCAGTTGAACTTTTTGAACTATTTCCCTGTTCAGGCATTTGGGATTATTATAAGTTAACCTTTTTGCAACAAAAGTTAAGCTGCTCTTCTGCCTCAGCTGCAGCCAGGCTCACTCCCCAACTGAACTAACAGCTGTCTTAAACTGTCCCTCTCACCAACATTCTGTCAGCTCCATTGATCGCTCTTAGGGAGAGGCGAAACATAACCTGTCTGTCACAAACCTTAATCAGCCTTTGTGTACTGGGGGTGAGGGGGACGGCTTCCCTCTTTACCTTCCCATTGTCTTCTCAGCACAAGACACAGCAGCTCAGCAGAGACAGTGAGATTGCCAAAGTGTCCAGATAAGAGTGAGCTTGCTATGGACCAAGGGGAGTAAAACCATCCCCATCTCCCTGTGGCCAGTTTTTGCTTTCCTAGGTGGCAGCTGTGGTGGTCTTTTCTGTGGCTAGCTTGCTCTCTTTCCAGCAGCTGCCAAGGTGCTGAGTAGGGATGGGCACAAACTGAGAAAATGTGGTTTGGTTTGTAGTTTGTGGCATGTGCAGTTTGTGAACCACGGACTGTCATGAATTTTTTTTTTAATGCTAGATGAACTGGTTCTGTTTGTGAGGTATGTGACATGGTAGAAACCCCCCCCCCCGGGTGTGTTAGAGAAGCCAAACTCACAGAAGATCTCTGGCTGACACTCCTCTACCTGCCCTCCAAGTTTGGTGAAGATTAGATTTACAGGGTCCATGTTACAGCCCCCCCAAGAAGGTGCCCCCCGGAAGGTGCTTTCTGGGGAAATGACAGGTGTGGATTCAGGAGGTTCAGGAGTGTATAGAATGGATCATATGCAAGCTAGAGGCACCAAACTCACAGTAGATCTCTGGCTGACTCTCCTCTCCTGCCCTCCAGGTTTGGTGAGGATTGGATTTACACGGTCCGAGATACAGTCCCCAAAGAAGTTGCCCCCATCCTCCATTGTTTCCAACCGAGAGGGGAAAACAGCAAAAAACCCAAAGGCAACAGAAGCCCAGAAGAACCTAATCAAAGTCCCTGAGAAACTCTGCAGTAGAAACTGAAAGGTGGGGAAGCATTTTTGCGAGCCCAACAGAACCAGTGCTGCTGTGGCACTGTAAACCCAACAGGACTAAGGTCAAGCCAGGAAAGTGCTTTTGGGGGCAATGTCAGGCATAGGTTCAAATGAGTATAGAATGGACTCCCTGCAAGCTAGCTACACACATCAGATACACAGGGAACCTCACCCGGCTAACCACTCCTCTACAATCTCTCCAAGTTGGGGGCGTGAATTACATTTATGGGGTCCTAGTTACAGACCCCCCCCCAAAGGTCTCTGGAAAAGACAGCTGCAGTTACAGGAGTCTATGGAATGGCTCACGAACAACCCAGTGACACCAAACTCACAGGGAAACTTCACCTGGGCAGACACCCTCCAGCCTGACACTGGAAGCAAGGCAAGCCCCCCCCCCCCATGTTTGCAGCCTCCCTCCAAGTCTCCCAAGGCAGGTTCTTTTTTTATATACAATAAATTTTATTGATATACGAAGAATAGCTGACAGAAAAGTGTACAAACATAGTTTGGTAAAGCAAAACAGTAACAAATAGTGTTCATATGCATAACAGTCAATGATTACTAACTGTAACTGGTGATCTTTGTAAATTACATATATAAAATATTAAGAAATAAAAGAACCAACTTAATGATTAAGAACGTAAACAAATACCCTTCAGTAGGAATAGGTAAGCAATCGTATGTACTGTTGCAAAACTTTGGTATAAATACATTGGTTACCAGAGATGTAAGGCATCAATTCCTTTAGGAGTGTCATCAAATTGTTGTAAGTATTCCAGTATAGGAAACCAGATAGAAACAAAGGATGAGGAAGTTGGGATCTTGTCAAGTCGCGTAAGATTATCCGAGAGTTTAGCCATAATGTATAAATCCCACAATTTCTTATGCCACTGTGAAATTGAGGGCGTCATTGTTGTTTTCCAGTGAGTTGCAATGACTGTCTTGGCTGCAAATAGCAGTATGGAAACCCTCTCCACCACTGAAGGAGCAGAGTCCAAGGCAGGTTCTAAAGGACAGAAAGGCAGAGATGACAAAACATATGACAGGGGCTCCTCAAAATTACCTCACAACAGCATGGCAAGTAACCCCAGCCCGACCAGACTATTAGAAATCAGAGTTTTCCATTTTAAGTGATGCAGTGAGGGAAAGGCAGACATGATGACAAGAGACTTCTGACAGGGGCTTCCCAAAGTAACCCCTTGGCGGGCACCTTAGCCCCACCAGACAAGCAAGGGAAGTGTGCCCAGTGCCCACAACTCTCACAGCCCCCCCCCCAAGGGCTGAAACACTGTGGTGTATTCTTCTTCTCTGCATAGGAAACCTGTCAGCCTTGCTGGGCCAACTACAATTCTCCAAAGGTAGATTTGGAAGGACAGAAAGGCAGACATGAGAAGACTTCAGACAGGGGCTCCCCAAAGTTTCCACATGACAGCTTGGCGGAAACCTCAGCCCCACCAGACAAGCAAGAGAAGCATGCCCACAGCTCTCACAGACCCCCCTCCCAAGGGCTGAAACAACCTGTGGTGAGTTCTTCTACTGGGCAGGGACTCTCTACAGATGAAAAAAAGTTATTAGCACGGCTCAGAGACACCAGCAGTTGCTAACACTCTCCAGAGAAGACACTGACAGCAGTGATTCACAGGGTTGGGGGGGGAGTGTCCCCTCCTTCCACATCCCAACACTTTGTTGCTGCTCCCACCTTGAGTACACCCCTCAGTGGCCCCTCCCAGCCCAGGCCAGAAAGCAGCTGTGCCTCCCACCTTTTCCAGTCCTGGAGCCACCATTTGAAAACATTCCTGCACCCTTCCCAGTGTGGCAGAGTGCCAGGTGTGCCACACCCATGTCTGGAGGGGTGCAACCCCCAAATAGTTGTCCTCCTCCGTCCTCCACAGGCACCTGTGAAGGATATACCCAACTATGTTGCTGGCAGAGGAAAGAGTGGCGGCCAGCAGGAGGAAGAAGAGGCCCACTCCCTGTCAGCAGGGAGAAAAGGAGGGAGCACAGGGGGCCCCTCCAAGAAAGGCTCTCTGCACTTGGGCTGCCATGGATGGGACATCAAGGCAGGCCACCCTCCAAGATGTCAAAAGAACTATGTGGAGGGCCCAGGAAGCAGTCACTCACCTCAGCGACAGTGAGATGATTGCTGTGAGTAGCCAACCCTTCTCTCTCATTGAGGATGTAGCCTTTCACCAGCTGTAGTGGCAATGGTCAAAGTTCATGTTTCCAGAGAACAAGGCAGAACTGTGTACTTCATGGTAGACCTCTGGAGCAGCCAGCAGGACTGTTGGAGCATGGAACATGCCCCAGGAGGGGACAGTCCGGTCACCAGGCTACAAAGTGGTTCTGCTCCATGTGCAGGGGATGGATGCAGACCACATGGTGGAAAACATTGCTGCCATGTGATACATAAAAGCCTGAGAGAGTGGGTAGGTGTTGGCACCATCATCCTTGGCTACATGGTCATGGACGCCAGCACCAACATGCTGGCAGAGTGAAGTGTGTGTGCCTCAAGGGCATTGTCTGCCCAGGGCACATGCTTCTGCTGGTGGTGAAGGATGCTCTGGGTAGCTAGGGATCACTCATCCAAGGTCACCTGGGATGCTGCCCCCCTTGAGATGTGGTCCTTGCTTGAGACCAGCCAGTGCCTGGCCACCCACTTCCATTGCAGCATCAAATCTGCCCATCTGCTGGGTGAGAGGCAGGGGGAGGGGGATGAGGAACTCCACCTATGCCATGATTGCACATTTAGTGGAGCAGAAGAGCACCACACAGGATTTCATCTCCTCCACAGCCATCCTGCATGGGGAAGAGGAGCTCAACATCAGCTCCAATGACTGGCTGAGCCTCTCCCAAATGGTGCATGTCCTCAAGCCCTTCCGAGACACCACTGATGTGCTGTGCACTCATACAGCAAGCCTGGGGCAAGTCATCCCCCTTATTCAAGGGCTGGACTGGGCACTGGCCTCCACACTGGAGCCAGCTGTTTTCCTACAGATCAGGGCCATGGAAGAGAGGTTGCAGGTGGGTGTTACCACCAAATTGTATCCTTTCTGCAATAAAAGGGAGGACAAGCTGGCCTGTGACTCCCGGATAAAAGGCAGCATTGTTCTCCAGAATGCAGAGTTCTTGCAATGGAAGTGTGAGCTCTGCAAACACTGTGGAGGTGATGGGCCAACAGACCTGGCCAGAGGGAAACAGTGGGTGGAAGAAGCTGGGGAGGGGGAGCCACAGCCCAGCGACTCTGCCTCAAAGAGCCCAACTGAGAGAAGCCTCACTACCAGTTGTCTGTAGTGAACTGGGAGGTCAGCAGCGGCAGGGATGCCAAGCATGCAATGGCTGAGGATTTGGCAGAGAGGATATTGAGGGAGTACTTTGCCAAGTCCCCTGAGACTGCCAACGGCAGTCCCCTGGAGTACAGGTCATGCAAAGCTATCATCTGGCCCTGCTTCTCTTGCGTGGTCGTGAGCCCTGAGTCCACCTAACACCCAAACTCCAGCAAGGCAGAGGAGTTCACAATAAGGAGGGTATAAAACGTGAGTCCTCAGCCAAGGCACTCAGCATGAGCAGAGAAACAGGGTGGCTCAGAGCCATGAGTCTACCTAGCTCTCAACCCATAGGTGTAAACTATGGGGGGCCTCCTCCAAAATTTTCCAGGGGGGACTGAGACTCCCTTGGCCAACCAGTGCCTGGTAATATTGAGTTTAAAACTTCCCTTTGGGCTCACTTTTCTTTCCAGGCTCAGTTTCTTACAGATGATAATTGAGCTAGCAGGATAGACAATGGGATTGTTAAACATCCCCCTTCTACGCTCCTTTCTTCTCACAGCAGGGAGGTGTCAAATGCTAGTCTTTAGGAAATCAGATCCCTGCCTTTACCTCAGTGGGGGAAAAGATTTGATAACATTCCTTGCCACAGGAAGAGAAAGTCTCTTGCAACTGAATCCATCAGGAGAGACAAAGGGAAGGTGGCATAGAAATCTGAAGGGCATTTGATATTATAAATGAAAGATCTGCATGGGTTTTGGGTTGTATCTTTGCACTCTCTAGATTAATAACTAAGGTTTTTTGATATCCAGAACATATCAATCCTTGAATATGTTTGGTGTCTGTTGGAAAAGAAAGTATCATCGTCCTTAACCCTGGTTGGCTCCATTTACTTTCAATGTAGAAACAGTCAGACTGCAAAGCCTCTGTTGGGCCCAATATACTTGCTGGGCTCCGTGTCTCTATTTTATTTTACTTGGGTCTATATGTCCTTGATTGAGAACAGTTCCTCCCCATGGGGAAATTTCTACTTCATTTTTAAATTGTAAGCCCATCTGCATAAACAAGATTGGGGGGGGGGGGCAATGCAGATCTGAGGCCTTTTAAAATTTCCTTTTGCCCTATGTGCAGCCCAGAGAGAACATTGGCAAGGAATATGCACTATGTACATGGTCACGCTCTTCATTTTGCTGTTACTTAAAATGGTGTGGTACAGTTTCAAAGGGGCAACCAACTAGAATATACTAAAATGAATTACAGGATTGCCCACTGGAAACAATTGGAGAGGCCTGAAGGCCCATTGGAGATAATGGGAGCCAGAAATGCCAATTGACTTGCATGGGCTCCACTGAAATACATAGCAGCACAAAAAAAGTTGCAAAGAAAATGCAGAATGGTTTTCCATTAAGGTCTTTGGGCCCAGATAGGCTACTCTGGAACTGGAATGACAGCCCCCAGAGTGGAAAGACAGTCCCTAGGAATAGAATCTCTGGTCTGTGATTAGAATGACACACACACCCTGCCAAGTGAAATGATGGTCCCTAGGAATAGAATCTGTGCTCTGGGACTGGAATGACATCCCCCAGAGTGGAATGATGGCCCCTGGGAGTAGCAGAGGTGTTCTGGGACTGGAATGACATCCCCCAGAGTGGAATGATGGCCCCTGGGAGTAGCAGAGGTGTTCTGGGACTGGAATGACATCCCCCAGAGTGGAATGATGGCCCCTGGGAGTAGCAGAGGTGTTCTGGGACTGGAATGACATCCCCCAGAGTGGAATGATGGCCCCTGGGAGTAGCAGAGGTGTTCTGGGACTGGAATGACAGCCCTCAGAGTGTGATGACAGTCCCAAAATGCTTCTGCAAGTCATTGTCATTCCAGTCTCAGTACACTTCTGCTAATCCCAGGGACTGTCATTCCACACTGGGGGCTGTTATTCTAGTCCCAGAGCACTGAAAAGATTGCTACTAATCTGAACTCTGTACATTGTTCAGAAATTGAGTACACAGACACTGTTTTGTATTCTGCCCTAGCTCAGAGACTGCAGCCATGCATTTACCAAATGAAGGTATCTGTGAATTTCAGTACAAAGTCACCCTTATGAATAAGGCAGAAACAAGACTCCTGTAAATGAATGTCCAGGAAAACTTTTAAAATGTTCCCCTACAGACTTTTCTGTGTTGCCTCTCTTACTGTCAAATTTGTCACCACTAGTCATTCTGATGGTATGTATATTTGCGGATGTTAAAAGTGACTATTCTAAAAGTGAATTTCAAAAACAGGACACAGCAGGAGACTGTTGAGATACCACTATAACCACTGGCCAACTCCCACCTTTTCCTGGGTTTAGCCCAGCCCATTGCTGGGGGGGTCCTAGGGATTGCTGGGGGGGGGTCCTAGGGATTCCCAGCCTTCCTTAATTTCTGGAGAGCTACATAGTGACACTGGCCTGTGACATTGCTGGCTCCTCCCCATGATGTCACTGGGCCCCAGTTCTTTTAAGGACCTAACATAGCAATGCCTCTGGCCCAGACCCATCCCCCCTCCTCGGGGAAAAAGGAAAGTCTACGCCTATCTCAAACCCCAGCAGGAGGGTATAAAACATGGGACCTCAGCTGAGACACTCAGTGTAAGCAGAGAGACAGGTTTGGCTCAGAGCTCTGAGTCTACCTAACATCCAAACCCCAGCAGGGAGACAAGTTCCTAATCAAGAGGGCAAGGCGCCCAGTAACTAAGCCCTTCTGCTCAGTATGAGTAGAGAGACAGGGTAGCTTAGAGCTCTGAGTCCACCTAACATCCAAACCCCAGCAGGGAAGAGGGGTTCACAAACAAGAAGGAATAAATGAATGTCCTCTGCTAGCGTAACTGTGTGTAACTGTGAACAGCTAATAACCAAAAGGCTGTGGAGCTGAGTTGAGTGTATATATAACTTTCTGATCCCAAAGAGCAGAATTGGAATTCTGTTATTGGCTGCCAGCAGTTCCTTTTAAGCTTTGGAGGGCTCCTATTGGTGTTTCCAAGGCTGGAGAATTCCAAATACACACCCCGTTGCCTTGGAGTTTTGTAAACAGTTTAATTGAGCTGAGACAATCGGTCTGGAAATGTATCCTTTCACAAACTGCCACAAACCACTACGAACAGCACTAAAGTGTGTTGAATATTTGTGCTGGGTGCCCTTCCATGAACATCACTTTGCAAACCATGAACCAGCCAAAATTTGCAATTAACTTTACTTTGTGAGCTGGTTCATGCCCATGCCTAGTGCTGGGATGAGAGTGAAGAGACTACTGCAAAGGGTGTGGTATAGTTGGCTCCCTCCCTGCTCATCAAACCTTTGCTGATGTTGTATCAGGAACCCAGAGGGGCAGAGTTGGGAGGAAGCCACCCCTCCCTCTTTACTCACAGGTCTCTGTGACACATACCAGGTTGGCATCCTTATGCAGTATTATATACTGAATGAGAGATGTTTTATTTTGAACCAACCTGGCATTCAGTAGCAGCACGTTCAGGCCTGATGGAATATGTTGTTCCATCCTCACATTATAGATAGGGGTGAAGAATAGCTTTACTGAAATGGGAAAAGTCACATTAAATTACAGGGGGGATGCCATGGTGCTATCTCTACCACACATACCTCTAAAAAATCTTGCAAGATGTAATCACAAGCACAGGAATAAACAAACACACAGCCTCAAAGGGATAGTTTCTTAAACAAGCAAATAATATAAAATGAAACTTTCACAAAGTTTTTAAAAAAGTGAAATAAGTGCTGGAAATTCTTATATCCTCTTGCAGACCATGCAATGGCCGGCCACTGACAGATACACCAGAATTATCTGCAGGAGGGAAAATTTGAGAAGAAAACACTTCTCAAGGATTTCAGTATGCCAATAGGGAAGCCCAGATTGCAGAAAGATGGGGAAAGGAGAATCATGTGACTGTGGAAGACTTACTGGGAGTACAGTTCATATGAAAGGAACTGGGATGCTGTCAGGTTACCAGAAGCCATCAAACCCTGTCCTAAGGGAATGAAGAGTCTTTCAGCTATGGGATCACATTTGTGAAAAGGCCAGTGTCGTACTCCAACTTCTAAGTCCAAACTGTATGAACAACCAGATTGAGTTCAACACAGCAGGAGGCAAAGCTGCTACCAAGTGAAGTAACTTGGGGATAGAAGGCGCATATGGAGTGTTTCAAGTAAACTGCAACCATCTATAGTCAGATCTAAAATATACATCACTTTTATTTGTTTCATAGTTCTTGTGAAGCTGGGTGATGGGATAATGGCTATGCAGATAATTAGCATGCTAACATTTCTGTCCCCAAGTGGTTTACTATTCAGAATTGGAGGAGGGCCCTCCAAGCCAAAAATGAAAAACCACCTGGGTGGACTGCTTGTTGGCTGCAACTCAAAACCACAGCTTTTGGGGTGATACAAGTTTTCACGAATATAGAGTGGAAATATAAATGTATATATAAAAACAATTTTGGATGATACAACTAGCATTAATGCCCAGAAATGTCTTGCACAACACCATTCTTGCACAATGAATTTATTCCACAAAACCTCACACTGGCCCCTTACTATGTTTAACTCAGAGCAAGAGGCCAGCATGAGGCTTTGCCCACCAATTCTCAAAATGTATGATTTATTTAATTAAATTTTTATTCTGCCCTCCCCACGGACAGGCTCATGGTGGGTTACAAAGTCAGACAGTCTCAGCAACAATAGTTAAATAATTAAAACAATAATTTAAAACAATAATAGAAACAGCAGTGAAGCTTCCTATTGCTATACTCCGTTTAGGCTGATCATAGAGCCAGCGATTTCAGTAGGGGAGGCCAGAGATGGATTTTGGATGTCTGCTGTCTCAATCGAAAGCCTGGCGGAACAGCTCTGTGGAATCTCAAGTGGGAGCTTGTTCCACCAGGCTGGGGCCAGGGTAGAAAAAGCCCCGGCCCAGCTTGAGGCTAGTCGAACACCCTTGGGGCTGGGGACAACCAGTAAATGTTGGTCAACTGAGCACAATGAAGTAGTTAAACTGATCAGAGTACATACATTTGGTCAATACATCAGCGAGATTACAATCAGAAGCACATTTAACAATTTGTACAAAACCATCTGCAACATGTGTTTTAACAGTTTGATAACGAATTAAGATGTGCTTGCTCCTTGCTCTTGCACCACAGTCTTCAGTCAAGCTCAGGGCAGCAGAGTTGACACAGGAAACCTGAATTGGAAGATTACAGTTTACTTTCAAATCTTTCAATATTTGATACATCCATTCAAGTTGTATAATGGTGTCATGTATGGCAGCATACTCTGCTTCACAAGTACTAGTGGCTATGATTGTTTGCTTTAAAGATTTATGCATTACCACAGCATCATTCAACATAACCACCATTCCTGTTGTGGACTTTGCCCCTAGACGATCAGCCCAGCTGGAGTCACAATAAGCATGTAAATTCAGTTGACCCGGCACCTTTAAACTTAGACTGCATTCCCAAGTACCTTTGAGATATCTGAGAACTCTTTTTGCAGCTGTCCAATCTCATTGGTAAGGACAGTGCATCCTCTGGCAAAGTAAATGAACCATGTAACAGATGTCAGTTCTAGTCCATGTGGATAGATATAAAAGTGATCCTCCTAAAGATTGGTACCTGGTTACATCACACCATAGATCATCATCAGGTTCTTTTAGATAACTGGTGCTCATTGGAGTAGAAACCATCTTAGCATCTGCCATATCAAATTCAAGTAATAGTTTAACAATGTTATCCTTTTGACTTAGCTGGTAACACCCATCAGAACCTTGTGTCACTGTTATTAGACCAAGATATTTAATCTTGCAAATACTTTGGGCCACACTTTCAAACCACTGTAACTGTGCAGCAGTGTCATGGATAAACAGAATGTCATCTACAAAAATAAGAATTGTGACATCAGATGTCAACACACGCCTTGTAAATATGCAAGGATCCGCTACGCTTTGCTTGAATCCATATTTCTGCAAAGAAGATATATGAATGAATGAATGTTATTGTTACAGCACATAGCCAGCAATTATAAAAAACCATAGAAGTAACTTACAAGCAAATAAGATATATATAGGAACCAGTGGATTGTTTCAGCCCATATAAAGCCCTATTTAATTTGAACACCAAACCTTTGTCAGTATGTTCGAAACCTGGAACTTGTTTCATATAAATGGTCTCCTCTAGAGTAGCATGTAGAAATGCAGTACTAACATCAAAGTGGTGTATTAGCTTTTTCTGAATTCCTGCTT
>NW_015165846.1:241706-246430 GCF_001447785.1 Gekko japonicus | reverse complement strand
CCGTGATTGAACCACAGCTGAACTACCATCAGCCAAAGAAACATGAGAGAGTTCAGAGATTTTGATGCCTGAAAGCAAAGCCTCAGACCTACAGAAATGATGGCTAGCCCCAGAGTCTAAAAGCCACTCTGAACCAGCAACACCTGTGGTGACAAGCCTAGCTTGTTGATTTCCTTTCTGCTGCTTCTCCATCTGTGCCTGGCCACGCCCTTGTGCCTGAGTCTGCCGATGCCTCCTCAGCTCTGGACAGTTCCTCTTGAGGTGCGAGTCCTCACCACACAAGTAGCACCGATGAACTCTGGAAGCTGCAGGAACGTTGGCTTGCTTGAAACATGCTTTGGGAGACAAACAGTCACCCCTCAGAACATCCTCTGATGAGGCCCCATCTCCTCTCTCAAGTCTGGCTCGCTGCCCAGCACACGGCTGTGAGGCACGCAGCTGCGCCTCCTCATCCAGCAGACAGGAAACCACATAGGCATAAGTTAAACGGGCAGTGTCTAGTGTTTCCAATGAAGAAATTAAATGGTTATACTTAGGGGGAAGAGAAGAAAGCAAAATAAATGCTCTGTCCAGATCTTCTATGTGTTTGCCTCTGGAGTCAAGTTGAAAATAGGAGTCAGCCAAGGCGTTTACATGCTCTTGAACAGAGCTTCCTGGCTTCATTTGAAGATGATACAAATGCTTCATTAAGGCAATTAGCGTTCCAGCCAACTCTCTTGCATACATTCCCCGCAGGGCATCCCACGCACCTTTTGCGGATTGCTGGGACTGGACAAACACCAGCTGTGAGTCAGATAGACTAAGTATAATGTGTGCCAACGCTTTCTTGTCCAACGCTGCATCAGCTGCAGACAAGGGGCTTGGGGGAGGGTTGTGCACAAACCGCCAAAGGGCTTCCCTCTTCAGGAACCACTCCATTTTTAGACTCCATGAGGAGTAATTAGAGTCAGTAAGTTTGTCTATGAGGGCTATGGTTGACTGGGCCATAGCGCTATCACCTTCTGTTGCAGGAACCGCTAGAATTACCTCCGCAGGTCTCCCGTCATCCTCAATCTCCGACAAACTGCTGTTAGCCGATGAGTGAGGAGCACCAGCTCCCACTGAACCTGGTGAAACACTGCCTGTCAACCAGTTCAGAACACCATCCTCGAAACTCTCCCATTCGGTTTCACTCATCCACCTCTGTTCACCGCTCTCAGCAATAACTCTCTGTATAAAGCCTCCACCAGCCAACACAGTCTACCAAAGCTGGGCCCATAACCCTATAGGGTTATGAAAATAAGAAGCAGGAGACTGAACAGGTATGAAGGTGCACAGAGAGTTTATAAAGGTGAATATATAAACAGATATTTACCAGGCCATTGAACCGCATGCCGCACCTTAGTCTCTGAGAACTGAGTCCCACATAGCTAACTAAGCAGACAGCTATTATGCTGAATTCTATCCAATCCCTAACAAGGTGATGCAATCTCTAACAAGACCTGAAAGAGCAACACCTGGTAGAAGCACCTGTCTGTAGTTACATTATTGCTAGCCTGACAGCTTGGTTTGACAGTCAGATCAAACTCATCTACAGTAACTGCTTGCTACCTTTGACATTTTGACCCATATCTTAATAGCCAGTGCAGTTGGCACAGCACTGGCTGAAAGTGAGCACACACAGGCATTGCCGTCAGCATACATGTTGCCACATTCTGCACTAGCTGCAGTTTCTGGGTCAAGTTCAAGGACATCCCTGTGTAAAGCAAGTTACAATAATCTAGTCTGGAAGTGTCCAGTGCATGGGTCACAGTAGCTAAGTCCTGAGGGGTGAAATAGAGAACCAGTTGCCTGACCAGCCATAGGTGATCGGTCGATCAAGCAATGGCAGCAACCTGGGCCTCCACTGAAAGAGAGGGATCCAGGAACACCCCTAGGCTCTTCACCCTTGGCGTCAGTACCAGCAGTGTCCCTCCAAAGGTTGGGAGCTGGATTCCTGATCCCAACTCCCCACGACTCAGGCACAGGACCTCTGTCGTTGTTGGATTCAGTTTCAATTGGCTCTCTTTGAGCCATCCAGTCATGGCCTGTAATGCCCTGTCCAGTACCTCCAGGGTAGAGTCCGGGCATCCATCCATCAGCAGATAGAGCTGGGTGTCATCAGCATATTGGGGACAACCCAGCTCATAGCATTGGACTAACTGGGCAAGGGGGTGCCTGTAGATGTTGAATAATACCGGGGAGAGGATAGCCCCTTGTGGCACCCCACACTTTAGTGGGTACCGCTGGGACAGTTTCTCTCCAAGCACCACCTTCTGTCCCTAACCATGAAGGAAGATGGCACACAAGATTCATGGGTTCAGCTGGGATTTTATTTTATTCATAAAAAAACTGATCTGAGCTTTATTTAAAACCTTAACCCTTGTTGGGGGCACCCTTTCTAATAGGCTTCCAGAGGCACACTAGCATTAAGGGCAATGGTGTGATGCCATTTCCAAGGTAAATGTGGAAGTGGCATCATACGGCTCTAGGATTCTGCAGAAACCTTACAGAAACTCTAGGGTTCCCAGTTCAGCCCAGAAATGATGTCATGAAGCTGACGTGACAGTTCCACCCCTTAGTCTTGCCTCCCAGTCTCCTGCTGGTTGCCAGCCATTGGCTGGCAATCCTAACTAGTGGTCTGACTCAGTTTAAGGCAACTTCATACTTTCTTAGATCTTTTTTTTACTTAACATTGTTTATTTGCCCCACTTAACATTGTTTATTTGCCAACAAGAAGAATTTGTGGGCCCACAGAAGGGGAAAGCCTTAATCTTTATTACACTTACAATAATGATTAATTTGGGCTGGAAAAAGACAGTGTTTCTCTACAGTTCTAAATACAGATTCAGATCCATATTCAGGCAAATAGATGTGCCAGTCAGCCCATCTTGCTCCTCTGTTGGGTTAACAGAATCCTTATCCTGCCCCTCTCCTGGATTACGGGAACATACAAACAGGTAAAATATTCTGCAAGCATACCAGTAACATCCTTTTGCCTAAGAGATTATGTTTAAATCCAAATTAATTAAGTGTCATTTGCTTATTTGTGAACTAATGAAAATCATACCTCTGAGGCATCCATCTTGGTCAGCCTTACTGTGCCTCACAGCTGTTATCCTTTTCCAACTCTTGATTGGTTTTTTCCCCTCCCATTTTATGAAGGCAGCAACAAAATAATAAACCTACCAGTCATTTGATTTAAAAAATTAAAAAATATATAAGCTTCTGAGGAAAATTGCATTTTCTATTTTTTTTAACTTGGCAATAAAGTTTGATTTGTACTACAGTTCCCTGATAGAATGTTTAGGCCCCAGCTATTACTTAAATCTAAAGAGTCTGCTTCAGTACATTGCTGCATTCTCTTGGAAACCTGGGTGCCAGGACTGCAGAATTATATGCTGATCACTGCAGCAATAAATATGGTCACACCTCCCCATTACATTTTACCCACATAAACAATTCCATATACAAGCACATGGTCATTTATACCTCTTCTATTAGCTATGTTTCCTCTACCCAATAGCAGTGCATCTGCTCAGCTTTATTTAGCACCAAAGAACAGAGAATTCTGTATGACTTTCAATAGTATTGTAAGCCCGCAAGCCTGCTATGGTGTTTTTATGGACTGTGTAATACTGTACCTGATGAAGTGTGCCAATACTGTACCTGATGAAGTGTGCCAACAATGAACTGTGCCTGAAGCCAACATGCTGAGAGTGCCCGGTGAAAATACATACCAAAGATTGTGTTCCTACAATGGTTGTTATTCCTAAGGGGTTCCCATGTCTAGCAGACGCCATTTCAGACCAAGCACATGGTCACAGAAAGCACAAGACTCCATTTCAAACCAGCCGCATGGTCACCTACCTCCAGGGCCCCCCCTCCCCCTCGCACCAGAAGCTGCACGTACTCACAAAGACCATTCAGCCTGGCCGCATGGACATGAGTCATCCATCTGCATACTAATACCCCTAGCCCAGGTGTCTTGATTTTTTTTTTTGAACAAAACTTTTATTTTTTGGATATAATATCACATTTAACATTGGCTTTCACTTATCCAATACCCATATTTCCCTTTTCCCCCTCCCTTGGAAGTGGCTTCCCGCAGTGCTCAACCCTTTTTCCCTTTACAATACTAATATTTGCTTAAACATTTTAAAATTGCTTAAATGTTAAAGATAACACTTCTATCAATATTGTTCTAAATACAATAAATTGTGTTTAACATCCCAGTTTTCCTCTAGATAGTCTTTAAAATCTTTCCAGTCTTCAAAAAATTCTTGATCTTCTTTGTTACTCAACTTTCTTGTTATTTTGTCCATTTCTGCCATAAATAACACTTTTTGTATCCAGTCTGAGATCTCGGGCGTTTTCTCTTGTTTCCAGCATTGTGCATACACCATTCTCGCCATTGTTATCAGGTACCAGAACAAAGGGGTTTTTTTGTATATTTAGCTCTTCCATTTTCAATCCTAACAATAAAATCTCTGGTTCTTTTTTAAAACTGCACTTAAACATTTTCTGCATTTCACAATGAATTTTTGACCAGAAATTATCGCTTTTTCACATGTCCACCACATATGATAAAATGAGCCCTCATGTTTTTTACATTTCCAACACTTGTTTGACATATTTTGGTTCATATTTGCTATCTTTTTCGGTGTCATATACCATCTATACATCATTTTATAACAGTTTTCTTT